>NW_007250685.1:2781-80468 GCF_000164805.1 Carlito syrichta
GGAAAACACTTCTTATCTACAGGGTGCCTGAATGAAACGTCATTGTACACCTAACACTTAACTGTACCCCACAAAACCATAGTAAAAAAT
Organism: Carlito syrichta; assembly: GCF_000164805.1. Classification (NCBI taxonomy): domain Eukaryota; kingdom Metazoa; phylum Chordata; class Mammalia; order Primates; family Tarsiidae; genus Carlito; species Carlito syrichta. The sequence continues at coordinate 2,872 of NW_007250685.1, forward strand.
ACTGATTAATGAAAAAAAAAAAAAGAAAGAAAATGTGGTCCATTTACATGATGGAATATTCTGCAGCTATAAAGAAAAACAAAATTATGAACTTTGTAACAACCTGAATGGAATTAGAACCTATAATACTCAGTGAATTATCATAGAAACAAAGATTTGAGTACCACACGTACTCACTTATAAGTGGACCCTGAACATTTATCATAATTACTATAGGAAAGGCATTGGCAGTAGTGGGACACTGCGGGGTTGGGGGGCGTTGTGGCACATAACATCAATAAAGTTATCTACATTTTACCTGTATGATGATCATATATGTACCTAACCCTGAATTGTACCCCACATTTTTAAATAAAATATTTAAAAAAGAAAAAAGAGGCCAAGCTCCGTGGCTCAGCCTAATCCCAGCACTTTGGGAGGCGGAGACGAGTGGATTACCTAAACCGGCGGATTCGAGACCAGCTCAGGCAATTTAGCGACCTCGTCTCTACAATAGATTTAAAAAATTAGCGCTGGCTACTTGGAAAGCTGAGGCAAAAAGATCGACGGAGCCCGGCAGGTTGATGCTGGGGTGGCCATGAGCGTGCCACTGCACTCCATCCTGGGAGATGGAGTGAGATTCCAACTCAAAAAAAAAAAAGAAATAAAAAGAAAATGTCTTTATCGTTAGAATAATCTGCAATATCTTGGTAAGTAATTTATTAGGTTGATAATGGTGACCAATTAATTAACATATCTACAAACAATAAACAGATATATTGTCCACAATTTACCTATACAGTGAGACCCAATCATCACATTCTAAATTCTGGGGGGTGGGGGTAGTACTTAAATCTTCTAGCTATTGTCATTATTATGACATGTTTTTCAAGCTGCATTTCAAGTAGTGTAATTAATCAGAAACTACACATACAGAAAATCATAAACAATGAAAGCCTTAGTACTCTTAAATGAGCATGTAGGGAAATCATAGAAAATTTTAGAACGTTTTGGGTTCTGAAATCCTGTTTTTCTTTGTCTCCAGCTGTGCCATGTAAGTGCCTGCTTTTCATAGTAAGTTGTACACAGCAGGAAAGCTAGCCAAGGAAGAATGTAATAACCAAAAATAACCTAGCATTTAAGTGGGCTATGTTCTGCAAGCATTACAATCGCTGCTTCTACTCTGGACTTTTTGTTTTCAGAGTTTTAAACCTTTGTTAAATGGCAATTGAGGCATTGAAAACTGATTTTCAACCAACAGAAAGCACAAAGCTTCAGCCTTTACACCAAGCTTTTTCACACACAATCTCCAGGCCTTTGATTAACTTGAGTAGTGATAGATTTTCATAAAAACTGTGTAATTGTGACAAACAATTTTGAATATTAGTGATATTGTCTCTTACTCTGCTTAGTAGTTTATTTTATAATTACAAATATATACCTTTATCTGACCCATTCTCTAATATATTTAAAAGGATCTTTGCGTAGAAAAAGAAACATAACTATCATCTCTATGCTTGTAAGATACATTAAGAAAAAAAATTCTAAAGTTGACATATTTTGTGTTAAAAATAATAAAACATTTTGTAAATTTGGAAAAATCTGGAAATCTATTAGGACATTCTAGAAACTTCTATTTTAAAAAAACACAGTCAATACAAAGTAAATTGAAAGAAAAATAGACATAAGGAGTCAAAAGTATATACAGCCTATTTTTAAAAAGTAAACAGTAATATTAATAAGTACTGCTGAACATTGAAAGAAGAATATGTAATTTTGAGCTAAAGAATAATGAACAATTATAAAACAATGAAAAGACAATTATGAAAAATGCATATAAAAATTTAAAGTCTTTAAGTAAACAAAGAAACAATAAGAACACGTAATGTCATGAGCATTAGAAAGAAATTTGAACTATCTGGTTCAACAGCAAATCTAGTTAATTTATTGTTGTGATATTACTACCAGTTGAAGGTCCACATTCTCTATATAAATTACTTCTTTAATGGGATCTCACTACTAATTAATTAAACCAGTAGAAAATCTCAAGTATCCCTGCTGAAATTCAGGTGTATTTTGACTATACCAAATAGAATTTGAAATTTTCATGTATATCTTTAAATTTTAAGAATATTTTCCCTCTGAGCATACTGTTAAATTGTGTCATAGAATGTACTTATAAAACTGGGCTCGGTGGCTCAGCCTGTAACCCCGCGCCTTTGGGAGGCTGAGGTGAGTGGATGGCCTGAGCCTGCTGGTTCGAGACCGGCCTGGGCAGTGAGACCTCATCTCTATAATAAATCAAAAAATCAGCCGGGCGTAGTAGTGCATGCCTGTAATTCTGGCTACTTGGAGGGCTGAGGCGGAAGGATCGCCAGAGCCCAGCAAGTCGAGGCTGCGGTGGCCAGGAGTGGCCACTGCACTCCAGTGTGGGCGATAGAGTGAGACTCCAACTCAAAAAAAAAAAAAGAATGTAATTATATTTGGTTTTGAACCAATCTCATAATGATTGAGATTCATCTGTACAATTAAAAAAATAAAATTACATTGAACAGGACCAGATTACACTGTTTAATTACTTTCATGGAAAATTCTCTGTAGTGTCTCCATATCAGAGTGTTCTCAGAAACAAGCTCACACAAAAGCATGGATTTAACGGTTTACTGTTCTGAGCAACCCCTACAGGTCCCCTCCCACTATGGGAGCTTTTCTGACCTCTTAATAAATCCTGCTTCTCAAAAAAAAAAAAAATTGTTACTTTTCTTATGCTATGTGATGCATTACCTTATGATAATCTTTGAGGAGAACCTCTGAGAATGTTGTTAAAGTGAAGATTGAGTACTTATAAATAAGTATCCAGTACAATATATCAAAGCTGCTATATATGGAAATTTTGCACGTTTTTCTTCCTGATGAGAGGGCAAATTGTGTCAGACAGAGAATTGAAAAGGCTTTGATCCACTGACAAATCTCTTTTATGCTGTTAAAAAATATTTTTTAAAAGATGTAGCAAGGAAGATGACATAATATTTGTTTTCTTATGTTTAAACCATGAATTTTGCGATTTTCATAATGTAAAGATCTAAAATTCTAAATAGATATATAATTCTTACTGTTTTTATACTACTCTAAAACTTTACCTTTTGTGCATCAAATTTGTCGCAGTTGTGCATTGCCTTTGCTTCAAAACGCCCAGTCTTGAATGAGAACATCTAAATAATGTGTGTGTTCTCCTACCATTTTGCCTAGAGCACACTAGTCCTTATACTCTATCTGTACAAGACTTTTTCCGGTGAATTTTGTGCATTCACGCAGATATATACATATGCAACTTAAAGAATTATTTCCAAAAAATGATATTACGTTCTTGAGAAATTAAGATGTATGCAGTTATTAATATAAAGATGCATAAACTAACCATATCCTTAATGGTTATGTTTTATACTAGCCTAAAAATACACAGATTCACCTCAGCTTTTTAACCAAATTGTCAAATATATCTTCTGAGTATTTTAATGATGCCTTGTGGAATAGTATTACTCAAAATTCTGTGTGGCTTTGTGTATATGTGCATATGCTTCCTTAAAGAGGTTCAGATACATTTACGTATGGCAGGACTTACATAATTTTCTTCCTTTTGTAATATTAATGCTTTAAGAATTTCCAGATCTGACCTTGAAGATTGCTTTGAGTGATTTTCTTTCCTTGTTTATTGTGTTAACTTTTAGCCATGTATAACCAAATACATTTCTATATTTTTGAATTGGTGGGTGTGTTGGGGTTTTTTTTTTCAAAATGGACACTTTACCTCTTACATAAGTTTTCAAAAATGTTTGCTTCATGAGCAGAAGTGCAATTACACAAAAAATCAAGAAAAAGAATCATTTATAGCTCTAAAAATAGCATGTATATTTTAAATGAGAATTTAAGAATATCCTGATGATTAGATTTATTGTTGTTTCTCACTATTGGTTTCACTGAGAAGAATCAGGGTGAAGTCCATATAAAAACGGCCCCAAACCTTTCAGTTTGCATTAAAATATTTTCTCTGCTTATTTTTTCCTCTCTATCAAAATTTTCTTCTTAGTACTACAGAGGTTGGCCATGAGGTCTGATGCAACTACTCAAGTCTGCTGTTGTAGTGTACCACAGTCATAGACACTATATAAATGACCAACTGTGACCAATACAAGTTTATTTATAAAAGTTTTATTTACAAAAACAGTGAACCAAATTTGAAATTTGGCCTCTGGGTCTTACATGATCTCTTTCAGTACTAGGACTTGCTAGTTCTTATGTTGATTATAGTTCTTATAACCAACATAAGAACTATTACATATGTGTATATATTATAACATTATATATATCATTATGCAGTCCATATGTAGGTATTGTATCTCCTTGTAATTCATAAATACTTTATATGAGAAAGATAATATATACACTATACATAGACACCTATATGTTTATATGTTTATCTATAAAGAGATCTATATGTATCTATATGCACATATATATGTATAGAAAAAAAGAAACCAAAGTCACATTTTTCATAACTTCATTTTATTTTATGTTATGGATGAACCATAATTTAGATGACGTCTGCAAGCTTTCTCTATTGTAAACTTAATATAATCATTTTATAAATAATATCTTACTGAGTGTTGTTTTGAGAACATGTAAATATCCTGTACTCCTGTAATTTGTACCCATTAGTTTTATTTTCCATTTGTTATGTTTGCCTGTATCAAGTTTTAATATGGGGGATGTCAAATTAAAACATTCTTAATCTATTATTATATCATTTTTAAGTTTTTTTTCTACCTATATGAGAGTTTTTAAAAATTACTTGTCAGTTAAACATATCAGATGTACTTATAGATTCCTGTTATATTCAATGAGATTTCTCATCTATTCATTTCAGGTTTCCATTTTGTATTGTTTAATCCCATATAATAGCTGTTTTCAACTCTGTTTAATCATCCAACATCTGGAATATCTTCGAGTATGTTTATATTTTTTTCTTTCTTCTATTTGCCATGGTTCACATTTTTGTGCTTCTTTAATCATTTAATAGTTTTTGTTGCATGCAGGTCATGTGAATACTATGTTGTTGAATTTCTGGATTTTTCTATCTACTGCTTAAGTGTTGTGAATTTTGTTCTCTAAAACAATTGTTGAGTGGTAAGTAAATGTATCCTCTTAAAGTTTGTTTTTAGGCTCTATTGGGTATGCCTAGGGGTGTTAAGAAACATTTCTGCATTCTTGATGGCCTGATGCTAATGTCCCCTTGCACTATGTCATTACTGAATTTTCATTCAGCTTGTAGTTTCCAAGTAGCTAATCTCTACCATACCTTGCAGAGTCTTGTTCTGTCCATGAGCAATTTGGCAATTGACCAAAAATCTTGGATGATATGTAGTTTACCATGTCTCTTTCCCTACTCTTAAAGATTTTAATACTGTGTTCAGTGTTGTCTAATCCTAAAAGAAATTATTTATTATATTTTTTGCTCACTCATATATTTAGTCAAAAGCATACTATTCTACTGTAAATAGAACTGGAAGCCACCTGTTTTTGAAGGTGGGTAAAATTTAGAAATAATTTTATGAAAACAAATAAAAACTAGATCTGAAAAAAAAGGTAAAAGAAGAAAAGGAAGAAGAAAAACAAGTAATGCAGAAGGAAAAAATGGAAAATGTAAGATTACTTTCCATATAAAAAACATCTTAGACAATACAATCTCTGTCCAAATGAAAGAAATATCAGAGTAGAGATTTTAAAAAATTGCAAAAGTTATCAGACAACATTGAAAAAAATCAAAGTGACTTAGTGAGTATTTAAGAAGAGTTGAATGGAAAAAATTATTTAAAAAGTAGGAGTCATATTTGGAAAAAAAATCGATTAAACATACCCAAATATATTAAAATATATTTAAAATATATTTATTTGATGTTCCTTAAAAAAAGAACAGAACCAATGGGCCAACAATAAAAAATAATATATAATGTAAAAAGACATTTTCTGAAATAAAATTTTGCATATGGAAATTGTAAAGCATATAGTTACTTATAGGATAAGAATGAAAAGAAGCAGCACCAAGATGTAGAACATCAAGAATAAGAAAACAGGGTGGAAGCATCCAGAAAGCAATAATATCTACAAAGATCTAATTTAAATAAAATTTAATCCTAAAGTTTTAACTTATTTTATTATACCTTTAGAAATGAATACTCAACATAGATGTATATTGAAGTGTTTAAGAACTGAAAGCATACGCAATCCATGAGTGCATTTCAGATATACTATTATATGATAAAGCCTATCCTATGAGTCAAGAACTCCAAAATTCAGATATACTCATAAAATTAAAAGTTTTGAACATAAAATCTATTTTGTACAATGAAGCCAAACCATTTGGGGTTTTAATTACATATTATACTAGATATAAAAACTCTAAAAATGTAAGTGTAAAATATTTTATGTGAATATGAAATATTAAATGTCAAATTTATGACACATTTGACGTCATTAGGTAAAATTAATATTTAATTATGGTATACTCAAACAATGAAACACTATGCAAATGAATAATTATTGATGGTAAACAATGCTCATAATTTATTAAATGAAAATAGTTTATAGTACAAGACATACAGCTCAAATACACATCAGTAAAGCATGGTTGTGTATGTTTGTGTTTGGAAACATGTGATGTGTATATGAATGTGCAGAATTATGCCTAGAAATCTATAAAACAAAATATTAATAAGGCAATACCTGGCTGATATGATTATATGTACTTTCTACTTTTCTATATTGTGAAACATATTTAGGATGTGCATGCATTATTTTTTATAGCATATAACAAAATTCAAAGTATATTTTTATTTATAAAGTAAGTCAATACTATGGGACAGTTGTCCTGCACCATCTTGGACCAACTGAATTCTCTTCTCTTTCCTGCTTGTAGATCTCAAGAATAACCATAAGATGGCTGGGAATACAGTATCCTGAGCTGAGGGGAGCTTACCAGAATAGCTCAGGCTCTGTTCCAATTCGGCCCTAGAACAGGATGTCCTTCAATGCTTTAGTTCAGGGATTCACATGACCCTGTCATCTATAATTCAAATTAGGCTACTTTTCAGGTTCCCTCAGCTAGGGTGCAAGTGAAGCATGTGCAAACAAAACTTCATCCCAGTCCTGGGCAGCTTTCCTAAGCCTCCAGGGACCAGTTCACAATAAAATCTAAGCATCAAAAGAGGATTGGATAAAAAAAAATGTGGTACATATACACAATGGAATATTACACAGTCATAAAGAAGAACAAAATCATGAACTTCACTGCAACCTGGATGGAATTAGAGTCTATAATACTGACTGATCTTTCACAGAAACAAAGAACTGAGTATCACATGTTCTCACTCATAAGTGGACCTTGAACAACTATCATAATACTATAAGAAAAGGATTGACAGTAGCAGAAAACTGTGGGGGGATTAGGGGGATGGGGAAGTGGGATTGGCAGTAGTGGAAATCTGCCTGGGGAAGGGGGGCATACCTCATCAACAAGGTTACCTGCATGATGAATATTTGTATACCTAAACCTGAATTGTACCCCACAATTTTAAAATAAAAATAATTAAAAGTTAAAAACAAATAAATAAATAATAAAACAATAAAATACAATCTAAGCTTCTGTTGTCTCTTGTCCTTATCCGGAAGTAAGAAACCCATTTTATGAAATTTGTACACACGGGTGTTCTATCTCACCAGATACAGACAAGTTGGTAAGCAGTGCCCAATGAATCTGTCTCACAAAAATTGTGTATTCACTTAACATATAGAAGTAGAATAACTAACTATAAGATATAGAGTGTCTGACAGAGTCAAAGTAGCAAAGGTTTAAACATTTAATGCCTAATGAATGAGAAATTTGGATATGGAATAATAATAAGAAGAAATAAGATATAGCAAACCTTAAAGAAGATTTTGGAGGAAGTCATAATGGATAATCAGTTACAAAATAATATTATCCAGGTAATCTGAGAGAACAGCATGAATTTGTGGTAATGGTGCAACTCCCAGTAATAACATTTTTGTGAATGTTTCATGCTGAGAGAATCTTTTAGGAAATGGTCCAATGAATTATTTCTAAGCCTATTTTCTTGGGTTTAAAATATAAATAGCCTAAAGGAAAATAAATTGTCACCTAACCTTGGGCTTGAAAATAAAAACATACATAAATGTGACAGTTTTCTCAATTCTATGGTGCTGGCATAGCGTCAGTAGCAAATGGAGATTTAAAAGTGCAATCATGGCCATTGATACCCATTACCATTAAAGGAAGGAAGTAGAGTCTAAGTGCTCCTTCAGGTAGAAAGATGATTCGATTTGATATCCCTGTGGGTGGCATGGAAAAATGTATTCCATGTCACATGCTAGCTAGCTTTTAATGTTGAAAGAATTAAGTTTTAGAAAGCAATTTAGAGACCATAGTTTATATATTGAACAGGAATAAACACTAAACATATAATCTAGAGGAAACAAATTATAATAAATTATACACATCTAAGATGGGTGAAAATCAAGCAATGTAAGTAATGACAACAAGGAAAGCAATAAACTGTCAGACCTAAGTTCCCTGGATTATCAGTTAATATCTTTTATTTCCTGCAAGGTATCCTGATTCTTCAGTGTGTTTTTCACAGTAGCCAAAGGGTGCATTTGCTTCTGTGGCCCACTTGTATGCTATACTGAAACTGACCAAAGCATGCTGTTCATTGTCCAAGGCGTGATGCTGTGTCCCAAGTTTGGTCACTTTCTTGAAACTCCTGCCTGAGATCAATACAAGACTATCATACCTCTTGAGACGGTCGTGTTTATTGACCTCTTGACTTTGTTTTAACAAATACATCAACTGCAAGCTACAATATATTTCTGTAAGTTTCCAAAATAAGGTAAGGAGGAGGCCTAATATCCTTATCTATATAGGTAAAATTCTAATAGTCAATACTCCTCTCAAATGAGAAAAACTGCCTGGGCAACTTGGCGAGACCTCATCTCTACAATAAATCAAAAAATTAGCTGGGTGTGGTAACGCACGCCTGTAGTTCCAGCTACTGGAAGGCTGAGGCGGAAGGATCGCCGGAGCCCAGCAGGTGGAGGCAGCAGTGGCCGGGAGCGGCCACTGCACTCCAGTCTGGGTGACAGAGTGAGAAACCAACTAAAAAAAAAAAAAAAAAAAAAAAAAAAGATTAGATTTAGCGTTATTCATATGGGAAAAGGGAATATTTTATAAGTAAGGCCTGTAAGTTCTAGTCATTGACCAAAATGCCACCTGAGACATCGATTATTAATCCTGGGAAAGTAATTCTGCCAAGACACTATCCAGTATAATGTATAATTGTCTTTCCTTCTCTCCCTGGCTACTGGTTGAAAGCGAGTAATAGGGTAATTCTTTAGGTAACTCTGACATTCTTCCTTGACAATTTGATGAGGCAGGAGCTCAGGACTTCTCTTTGTGGCAGGTGCCTGTGAAGACCTGCAGGGAAAACTCATGGGAATGCAGAAATGATGGGCAAATCTCCCACCATGTTACCATTTACTTTCATTTCCAAAACCAACTAGACTTTAAAATGAAGTAAACTTATTTCTTCACATTCTGCCTGGGAAACCTTCATGAGACATGTTTAAGAAAAAATATTACCAGGTTTAGAATCCTGGGATAAGAAGCAGGCTTTGCTAGCATGGAAGAAGACAGACTTAAGGAGAAATACAGATCGGATTCTGACAATGAAGTTCTCTTTTATAGCCTTTTTTAAAAAAAAGAATACAAGTACTTACATTAAAAACATATGTCATAAGAGCACTAAGGTCAGTACAATAAATTTAAGAAAACGTAAGTGTATGGAAGATTATCAACATCAAATTATAGAATGATTTGAGTTCCTCTGGGTATATTCCCAGAAGGAGATTGTTGAGTTATATGGAAGGTCTATTTTTACAGAGGTTGTACAAGTGTACACTTCCACCTACAGTGTAGAACCATTCCCTTTTCCTCACATCCTCTCTAGTATCTGTTGTTTTTTGTTATTGATGATGGCTGTCCTGACTGCAGTTAAGTGGTATCTTAGTATGGTTTTAATTTGCATTTCTTTGATGATTAGTGGAGCTGAGCATTTTTTCATGTATCTATTGGTTGCTCGTATGTCGTCTTTTGAGAAGTGTCTATTCATATATTTTGCCCACTTTATAAAAGGGCTGTTTGCTTTGTTTTTTTATATGTTTGTTTGCTTGTTTTCCTTTCAGTATGTTTGTGCTCCTTGTAGATTCTGGATGTTAGGCCTTTGTCAAGTATACGACTGGCAAATATGTTTTTCCCCGTCCTGTGGGCCATCTCCCCTTTCTCAAAGGTTTATTTTGTTTTGCAGAAGATTTTCAGATTTATGAAGTCCCACTTGTCTATCTTATCCCTTATGGCATGGGCTTTTAGGGTTTTAATGAGAAATTGGTTGCCTATTCCAATTTACATAAGGGTATCTCCTGCATTTTCTCAGATGCTTATAGCTTGACATTTTACATTTAAGTCTTTGATCCATTTAGAGTTGATTTTTGTGTATGGTGATAAGTAGGGGTCCTGTTTCAATATTCTGCCTGTCAGCAGACAGTTTTCCTGGCACAACTTACTGAATAGTTTCTCCTCTTTCCAGTGGTTGTTGGTGGAGGTTTTGTTGAATTTGAGTTGGTTAAGAAACTAAGGTTTGATTCCAGAATCTCTATCGTGTTCCAGAACATGCATCTTTATTGCAGCATTATTCAAAATAGCAAAAAGATAGAACTGACTGTATAGCCCATCGAACGTGGACCAGATTTTAAAAAGTGTAGTACATTTACATGATAGAATATTACTCAGTTGTAAAGAAGCACAAAATTATGGACTTTGCAGCAACTTGGATCCAGTTAGAATCTATACTAATCAGTAATCTATCACAGAAGCAAAGAGTTGAGCACCACATATACGCACTCATAAGTGAACTCTGAACATTTATCATAAACCTATAAGAAAGAGATTGGCAATAGTGGGAAACTGCCAGGGGAGGGAGGGAGGCCTCATAACATCAATAAGGGTACCTGATCTTAAACCAAGCGAAGTGGGGACCAAAGTGATGCCCAAACTTTACCTTTACAATGACTACTTATATACCTAATCCTGAATTGTACACCACATCTTTAAAAAAAAAAACTACCAAATTGAATTTTCGTATTACTGAGCTAGTTATACACGAAACAAGTTTATAAGTGACAACTGGCATTCTTTTCCCTGCATTAACATGTCTCCAAGATTACATGAGCAATAACCATATTATATTATCCTTAAACTCCTCATGAATAAAATATATCTCAAATATGTTATAACTTGCTATGCCTAATTTAGCCTTTTTTTTTAACTTCAAAATCAATGTAATTTTTACCTTGGGTTTGCATGCCTCTTAATAAAGAGCAAGTATTTACATAAAAATTAATAGAATATTCCATAATAGAACACAAGGATCTTGATACTATTCATTTTTTATTACTTAATAACTATTAAAAAGAAGTTTTAACTAAGAATTAGAAGCTTTAAAGAATGCTAAACACTGGTTGTGATCTCTGTAACACAAAATGTTCTAAACTTGCAGCACAAAATCTCTAAATAGAAACACGTGATGAAATAAAAACAAAACTTAACCTGATTTTAAAATGCAAGCTTAACATTGCCCACTTCAGGCTCTTATTCAAATAAGAATACTTACTAGCATGTCAAATATCACATTCTATGACACCGAGCAGCAAGTATGAAACTGAAAAACAGTCTATATGCAAAAAGAATAGGATGATGATTCATTTTACCTGTGGGAGCCACTGGATCAGAGTTAGTGAGACAACTGCTAGTGTTCGTCTCACAAAGACACGTTAATGAAGGGCTAATAGTGAACAAGAATATACAAATAATAATATTATTGGTAAGTAATTTAATTTTTAACGACTTCCTCTTTCTCTTTCTCTCTCCCAGACCCTCTTCATCCCATAAACATACATACACCTGCTTTAGAAACTCAAGGAAAGAGTGAATTAAACCATGTTCACTTGGAAAAATGAACTATTGTGTTGTAGATCAAAATGTAGGATTTCCAGGAATAGTCTGCCATTGCTGCATCCATCTGGTCATGGTCCCTAAAAGAATCAGCCAAGTACAGTTTATGCAGGAGAACCCAGGGGTTATGGCATAACTTCATCTCTGCATAATCACAGACTTGATCTCATACTACCAGTTCCCATATGCCTCTCAAAAAACAATAGAAAGAGCACACACACACACACACACACACACACACACACACACACACACACACACACCTTCAAGTAAATCATAAAATTCTAACAGACTTCATAACAATCTAATGCTGTAGTTCCTTAATTCCTGGAAAGGAAGTCAAAATTGTTCTTTCTGTATTCTTAAATTTCTTCAAAAAGAAAACAGGAAAACTAAATATAGGCTCATTGTTAAGTACTATATCTGAATCTTAATCTAGTAGGGGCGAGATATAACAATCAACATATATATGTTTGTCTGGTTCATATTCAAATTGCAAAATACATTGCCTAAATCATGTATACTTAAAAAAAGATATGGGGTACAATTCAGGATTAGGTATAAAAGTGGTCATCATACAGGTAAAATTTGAGCCTCCCTTTGGTCCCCACTTCGCCTGGGTTGAGATCAGGTAACTTTATTGATGTTATGTGCCCAACTCCCTCCCCTGGCAGTTCCCTGCTACTGCCAATTCCTTCCTTATAGTATTATGATAAATGTTCAGGGTCTACTTATAGGTGAGAGCATGTGGTATTCAGTTCTTTGTTTCTGTGATAGATTACTGAGTATTATAGAATCTAAATTCATCTGAGTGCTGCAAAGTTCATACTTTTGACTTTCTTCATGGCTACATAATATTCCATCCTGTAAATGCACCACATTTTTTATACAGTTCATTTTTTATGGACAGCATGGTTGGTCCATGTTTTTCCTACTGTGAATAGTGCTGCAATAAACATGTGTGTGAAGACACCTTTTTATAGCGTGATTTATGTTCCTCTGAGTATATTCCCTGGGAGGAGGATTGCTGGGTCATATGGGAGGTCAATTTTTAGTTCTTTAGGAATCGCCACACTGTTTTCCATATAGGTTGAACTAGTTTGCATTTCCACTAACAGTGCAGAAGCATTCCCTTTTCTCCACATCCTCACCAGCATCTATTGTCTTTTGTTTTATTAATGATGGCCATTCTTACTGGAGTTAGGTGATATTTCAATGTGGTTTTGATTTGCATTTCTTGATGATTAGTAAGGCTGAGCATATTTTCATGAGTTTCTTGGCTACTTGTATGTTTTCTCTGGAGAAATAAGTTTTTTTAATTGCTACTCTAGAGACTTGGAGTAGCATACATTTTGCCACTGGAGAGTCTTCACCTCAAGGGAGAAAAGTTGCTTCAGAATTGGATTCAGAATTATATTCTTGTAATGACTACATCATTATCTGAAGGTCGTTTCTATACAGGAATACCACTTGTGAGCCTTTTTTAGGATCATGCAACCATCACATCCTGTGCAGTGTGAATTTACTTACCAGGTCTGATTCTCAAAATAATCAACAGAGAAATATTCTGATATTAATGAGATTCCAATCACTATTCTCTATCTCTCTGTCACTCTCTCTCTCTTTTCTCTCACTGTGTCATCACTTCTTTTAAGTCAAAAAATCTTGATCCTACTACTCCCTGAAAATGAATAGAATCTATCCAACTTTAAGTAAGATTAATCTGTTGCAACAGAAAATGACTTAAATTACTAGATGATACACCACCAAAAACTCATTCTCTATTTCTATCTCTTTGAAGAATTCACATAATAAGAAGCATTGTGAGTGCATTCAAGTCATATGTTACTAGAATATACATTCTACCCTACAGTTCACATGCACTTAACTATCATCATTGGTATTGTCATTATAAGTCCTATATAATGTATATGCAGCCTGAGTCATGAAGATGTAAGCTTTTCCTAGCAGGTACAATTTATTTTTCCTTTGTAGTTGCAAGGACAAAGGAGCACACTAGACTCCACTTGCACTGAACAGCATTCTACATCATCAGTCTTGACATTAGGAAATGCACACATTTTTTTTTTTTATTTCCTGGTATGCGTTTCACAAAATGATAAGCATGAGAATTCCTGGGACCCTTAAGATAGTTTTAAAATCCCCCAACTAAGAAGGCTTGGACAGAACTCATACTGAAATTTCAGGGTAAGAAGAGAAATAATTACAGCAGGGGACAGTTGTTTCAAATGTATATTTAACCCTAAAAACAGACTTTCCTTTTTAAATACTTGATAAATTTAGTTTAAAAGGATTTGACATCATAATAGTCTCAGGGTATAAAGCTCAGAAATATGCCACTTAGAATGAAACCTCCATCTAAATGCAAGTCTTTTTTAATTTTAAGAATGTACTGATAAAGTGTATATTCTGAAGAGCAGTAAATCTAGCCTGTATGTAGAATGAACGAAAACAATGAGCTTTCAGGAAGTCTAGAGAGTTTGCTTATTAAAGAATTATTTGGAGTTTCTTGTCAACCTCTGCCTGTACAACAAAATCCAAAAGTGTAAGAAAAAAACAAAAAACAGAATCTCCTCTGTTTCACAAAATTGGAGCAACAGAAACAGCGATGGCTTTGAGGAAAAAATGAACAGCAGAATGTATCACCAATTTCTATCTTTCTCTGAATAAAAAGTTTTGTGAATTAAATGAAGTAGAACATTATGCTTTCTTGTTATGAAAATACATTTTCTTATACAATGTTTTATGTAAGAAAATAGATGAAAGGATTCAGAAACTAAATCCTGCATTTCTCTTCACTCAGTAGACAGATATTGAGATAACTAATCACAATGTGATTTAAGTTTTCATATGAGAGTTTCAGCTTTCTGTATGTAATTTCTTTGTTACAAAGCAATCAGAAATACTAACAGACCTCTGTGATGACCAATAAAGTCCACGATCTCATCAGCTTTGTTCACAAAAATGATTAAGAAAAAAGAACATAGGCAAGAAAATATGCTGACTTTGGTATAAAAGTTACTAAATGTTTATGACAGTTGCTTATATATTTTGTACCATAGAGTTTTTCTAAAATATTTACAAACTAGTTTCCAAAGTATCATTTTCTCTGGTAGCAACAAGAAATAATATAACATTTCATGACTATTAAAAGTTTTAAACCTCTGAAAAATATAAAATAAAATAAAATTATGCTAATTCAATTTATTTCTTATAGATATGGTCCAAAAACAAACATTTAAATGATGTGAAATATCCTAGATAGTCAAAGATGGTGTTTCCTAGAGATAAATCTATTTATATTCTTTAAATCTTCTAGATCTAGAAATTTCCAGGGGACAGTGTGATCAGTTATATTTTTTAGTACATTCTGATTTTTGTAAATACATAGTTCCTAGTCATTCATTTTCTCTATTATTTTAATGTGTTTAATTGTGTGGAATTCAAAGTTCAATCAAAGATGGAACACTATTCTTATTTAAAGAGACAATCACAGAATATGGCAAAGACTAATGTCCCTGATCCCTGTGCCATCACAAATAAGGTATTACCTGAAATTAACAGAATTGGCATCTGACTAGAGGTTAGAACAGCTGGTGGCTACTACTAATTCTAGTGAGCTATCTAATGGTTTTAGTCAAATTCCTTAATCTGGATTTTAGCATTTAATCTATAGGGAATAGATTAGATAGATAAATTTTTGTGTTGCTTTTTTTGTTGTTATCCACATTTTTAATCTTTGCTAATAGGAAATGTTTATTTTTATGGGAAGAAACTCTCCCTCTACCATCTTCATGTCATGTGCATTTGGCAAGGGCAGTGCTGATATCCTCTAACAGCACATTTCCCATCTAGTAGTAGACACTGAACTCGGGGCTGACCAATCAGTACCTTCTACTACTTGGGTTAAAGCAATTATTTCAGGAATGGACATGTGACCCAATATTTTTTTCCCTCCCCTCCCCACGCCCGATCTAAAGTTGTTTACGTTTTCTTTTCTTTTTTTTTTTTTTTTTGAGTTGGAGCCTCACCCTGTCCCCCAGGCTGGAGTGCAGTAGCCACCCCAGGGTGGACCTGCTGGGCACAGCCTAGCCTTCCGCCTCTGTCTTCAATGTAGCAGGAACCACAGATATATATTATTTATTATATATTATTATAATAAATAATATATATAATAATATATATTATTAGAGAGGAGGTTTAACCAAGTTACGCAAGCTGGTCTCCAACCCCTGGGCTCAGGCAATCCTTTCACCTCTGCCTCCCAAAGTGCTGGGATTACAAACTTGAGCTACCATGCACAACCTCCAATGTATTTGTTATACATTCAATATACTTTCTGTAGGATGATAGATCATAGAATGTTAAAAACACTTTTGATGACAATATCAGATATCACAAAGAATAAGCTAATGTGAACAAAAGGAGACAAAAAGAAAAGCAGAAATACAAAATGAAAAGAAATAATGTTTGGATATTTTCAATTGAGATCCTGAATTCAACTGGACTGAAGATAGCTAAATCTATTATTATGTACTTTGTAGTTACATAAGCTCCCAAATTCCAATTTAAATGCAGAATTTAATTTAACATTTTATTATTTGTACCTGTAATAGCCCTAAATAAAATAATAAACAGTACAACCACAGGAATTATATTATTCATATTACCTGGATAAATCAACTAATTGCTGTACTTTGCTTAGTCCTTTGACAAAAATATACTACTATTAACTCATATATGAACTCATAGCAATTCATGTATTTCATCCAAAGGCTATATGATAGATATGAAGTTATATTCATATTCTAAATATTTGTGTTAAATTGATTTTATTTGCACATTTTTATGTTTGATTTTGCAATAAATCATATTATCTAAATCATTACATACTATTCAATAACCATTATCATACAATCACATTTTAATATTAGTTTTTCAGACAAATAAGAGTTTAGCATTATTCTCTTAATTTTTAATTTGCATTCTAAATTAAGTAATATGCAGATTTTTCTCACCTATCAACATCTAGTCTATTTGTTGGAGATCTTTTATGTATTCAATAAATTAGCTCTGTAATCAATTTCTTCAAGTTCTAGCTCAAGATCTATATCCTCCAAGAACTTATATTCATCAGAAAATGAATAATTATGACCATTCTTTAGTGTTTGTTTTGAACTAGTTAAATATAAACAGATTTCTAAGGTGAAGGACTAGCACTTAAATTAACTGAATACATAAAAAGTCGAAGATTGGGGAAAGTAGAAGTTTAGAATAGTAAGAAAGCATATAGGAATGCCAATAGGAAGTGAAAAAGATATTCAAAGAGGAAAATGTGAAAGAATGTCCTAATACTCTTATCATCTTAATTACTAGATTCTCTAATGTGTGAGGAGTAGAACATGTTACCATAGTTAAGCCCCCTACATTGAGATGTCCCTTACTGAAGGAATTAGGCAATGATCCTTAAATAAGGAAAACTATAGGCTGTCCAAAAACAAAGAGCATGATCTGATTAAAACAAAAAATGAGTCGACATTAATTTGGTTAGTCTAAATTATTTTGGGGGAGTCTAAAAAAGAAACACAAAAGTACAAGGTCCTAATGAAAGGAAATTAACATTGAAAACTATCAGATTGAGGGATGGCATGAGCCAGAGCTTTGCAGGCATAAAGAAGTCATCTCAGTGGAAAAACAGAGGGCTTTGACACAAGCCCCAAGGGAAGTCGTTCCTTCACTCCATCTGAACCAATTCATTTTCACAAAGATCAGCAAGCCCAGTAACAGAGACAACAAAAGCAACACAAGAAGCTCCAGAGTAAATTCCATAAAGGCAAGATATTAAAGGCAATATATTTTAATATTATGACATAGATTTTTAACAGTGGATGTTATGAGATATAAAATATTTGATATAAAATATTTGATAACATTCTTTGATATATTTTTAAATGAAACCCCACATAGAAATTAGTATAAAGGAAACTGCACTCTATTCTGAAGAACTCATGCATTCTTGCTTTCTGACAGGGTAGAAGTTCCCTTTATGAGGAGATACGCCACAAAGAATTGTTACCTATTTATGATTTGTATGTATTATTCCTTCATTTTTTATACCCTTGGTTTACTGTTTCTATATATTTTTTCATAATCTCATTTAAGTATATAATTTACTAAAAATAAATCTAAATATACATTAGTTAAAGATGAAGTATAAACAAACGATATATATTTTATGATACCAAACTACTACAGTCAGATAAACATGAAATAGGACATACTTTTCCTGGAAGATACAGAACTGTCTTTGAACAAACACTGCTATTTTTTCAGTCTTCTTTCTTTGCCTTTTACTGTATATTAAAAGTAGAATTTTATTATATTATTATACTTATTTTGGTCTATGTTGGAAGTTGCATAAAAGAAACTATAGATAAAATATATTAAAGTTATAGACATAGAAATGAGTAAAACAATGTGAATAACAGAACAGCCATTAATATACATGTTAAAACATGAAAAAATGTCTAGTGATTATTTTTTCCAAGTGCTAATATTTCATTTTGTCATCACAAACATTTTGATAGTAAGGAAGAACTAATATGCCTCTAGGTCTTGATATATTCCTATTTCACTAAGTTTTTGGTGAGAAATAGATTTATGTATTCCACAAATATGTTTCCAGTATTCATCATGTGCTGGGCATTTTGCAAGGATAAGATAATGTCCCTTCTAATTTGATAAATAGCTAGGGAAATTCTATCTTTTTAGCTTAAGTAGCTCAGGAAAGAAAAATGTACTAAGAATTGGGGGCACAAAATTCTTACCTAATATCTGTAATTAATCATGATTTTGATCTTGAAAATTTGTAACTTATATGTGCCATAATTTCTACAACTAAAAAAAGTGACATTTCTTCATACCCTACATAATTTTCATCAATCTAATAAAAATAAAATGACAAAAGACCTCTGAAAAAGTTAAAAATTTAGACAAATTAATATTATCTTAATAGGAAAAAGGTAGAGATAAGATAATCAGGGTTTTTTTCTATATGCTATCAAATAATTCTACAATCAATATTTTTAAGTTCTAAATAAAATGCACATCTTTGTTATGATAATACTATAACTTTAAGATTATTAAGTCTGAATTCTGGTTTATACCTAAATTCATTTTGATATTTTCCACAACTGCGTATTTTACTATATGATGACTCAATTCTGCTTAAAGGTAGTGCTTGTAACCTCCATGTTATACAGAAACATCCAAATAATTATATCACATGCTTCTTAAGCAACACTGTAAATGAAGAAAATTATAGTGGTCTTCACTCTACTTTCTTTTTCAATTGAATATTTTTATATATTAAATCACTGACATAACAATGAAGCTTCTTATTTTTTAAAATCATTCTTTATGTGAGAGACCAGTGTTATTATATCAGCTTAAGATAAAAAAATTTAAAACCATTTTATATTAGTTTTCTGGTCTCTTTAAAATTCCCAGTGTATATGTATTGATATATCATAGTCACTGCCACCATCACTAATAAATCACCATGTCATGGGTCTCCTAAATCCCAGTGTGAACTGATTAACTAGATGAACCTGCAAAGCAAGACTCAAGGTGAAAACTATAGCCATTTATTTACTTTCATAATGTTCTTTTTTTAAATTAAATTTGATGCTCAGATTGATACTGGCTCCAGTATATTATGTCCGTCAATAAAAGAAGATCAGTTTGTCCCAGATGATGTACACACACACACACACACACACACACACACACACACACACACACAGAATCCAAATATTTTTTACTATATTGATTTGTAGAATGAAAATTGTGCCACTCCCTCCAAAAGAAACCCACAGTTCTGTAAGAGCTATAAACAAAACATTCCGTTGATGTATTAAGAAAGCTTTCAAATAGCACTTTCTTAAGAATTGGATAACAGTGCTATTAACGTTTATATGGGGAAGCACACACCATATTTTCAAACTCACTCTCAAGATACTGTATGGAACCATTTCTCCACAGCACTGGCTTTGTAGATTGAAGTTTTCATGTACAAGACAGAAGAATACTGTTTTCATGTAAACCCATTCTGAAATCAAGAAGAGCTGAGTCATTTACTAAAATTTCTATAAATCAAAGCTTTACAGTAAACCTTAACTGAAAAAAAGAATAGTCTCTACTGACAAACTCATGTCCTTCACAGCAACTTGGATTATGGTGGAGATCATCATACCAAGTGAACCATCACAAAAAAAAAACCTGAATACCATAACTTCTCACTCCTAAGTGGGCCCTGAACTCCAATCACATTAGCACAAGGGTAGTGAGAGGAGTCGCTGGACAGTAGGGGAGCACATAACAACACAAAGGATACTTGGTCCACTACCACAGGGAGTGAGGGTCACCTAAAAGCCCAAATTTTACCTGCATGCAACCTACTTATGTAGCAAATCCTCACCTGTACCCCACAACTCTATAATAAATAATTTTTTAAAAGTTAATAAAACTTTTTTAAAAAGTATTTGGAGTCTACAGCTCTGGATTTGTAGATCAGTGTATTTCCAGTACTCAAACAAATTAGTTAGCCAATGTAAAAATAAATCTAATGAAACTTGAATAGGACCCTATACATTGTCTGAGGTCCCAATGCTAAGTACAACAAGGCATGATTTCCCACACTTGAAGCCCACTTCTTCAAGGCTTACTGAGATGTATAAAATATTTGTCTGGTCACCATTAAATGCAAGGTTAGAGATTCGTTCAAGAGATGAAATAATTATTTGGAGCAATTAGTGGGAGTAGAGAGGACTGGGCATATTTCCTCTCTCACTTTTAGCCAAGTAAAATGAGCAACAAGTGAATTCCTTGAAAAGAGTATGTTGGTGATGGTGGAGTAGGTTTGTTTTCCAGAAGGGAGACCAAAACTTTGTTTCTAGCTAGATATTTGCTGGTCTTTAAAATAGATATGGCCCTGCTTTGATATGCTATTACCACTGAGCACAGTGAAAGAATATTTGAAAAACATGGCATGATGCTTTGGTAGAACATAAAGATTTGGAATCGACCCTCTCCTGAATCCTCAAGGACAGCAGTTGACTGTAGCTGCTGATGGATCAGCACAAGGAAAGAAGAGAGTGATGACTGTTGCTTGTGCTTCCAAGGTTGGTTGGGACAACACTGCATGAATTCCAGTTACTTTATGATCTCTGACATGCGAATTTATCTTCTAGAGATTTGATTCAAGATTTCTGCCCAGTAGCATGTATTCTAGGAGAAATTCTAGATATACAGTGCTGGTGAGTAGGAGTATAGAAGGACACAAAAGAAGTTATTAACTAGAGCATTACTTACAGCAGATAATATTTCATTGCAGTAATCCTCAAAGAAAGTGTTTTTAAAAATACACAAAAGAGCTTCTTCAAAAGATAGCCAGAATTTGCATATGCATCATACAGTGCCAGCTAGTGTCAGTCCCAAGTAAAGATCAATTTGACCTTTCTCTGTCTTCTTCACCATTACTCTATCCTCTGCCCTCTGGAGGAGTCAGAAACAGCAGAGCGAGTGAAAAAGTAAGAATAATAAGAAGAGCAAAAAGAACAGACCATGGTCTCTCCCCTACTGCTGGTCAGAGTAACAAAGATTGATAAATTTGAATCGAATCAGAGGTTAACATTTTGATTCAAATTTGTTAGAATTTTTTAATAACTGAAATGAAACTATTCTATCAGCTGAAAATAAAAAATATTAAGGGGATGTGCTTGAGATGTTGACAAAGAATGGGCAAGAAAAAACTGAGAAAAATAAGCCTGAAGTGGATAGAGAAAACAAAATAAAGGTATTTCCACATCGTATGCTACTGAGAATAGTATAATAGATAATTTCTGATCACTCATTTTATAACATAGTTTTGAATTGTTAACCTAAATGAGGTGTTCACAGTCTCATTCACAACCAGAGCCTGTCACTAATTACATTTTTGCTTGTCCATCAGAATATAATAAAAATACAAAAAATGTAGTAAGTTTATTCAACTTAATTTCTTCAATTTAAGTGACAATCATTTATTTTAAGATTATGTGCTTCCTACTTTACATTTAAATATTATTTATGCTAAAAATATAAGAAGGAATTATGGCAATATTTTTACTGTATATTATTTCTAGGAAAAAATTAAGAGTTGTCCAAAACCTTACATCCACACTGTTTCTTAGCATCTGTATACTCCCTTGGTCCAGGGCACACTGTTTTATCTGAAATTATCTAGGTAATATTTTTTTACTGTTCTGACCTCATCGACTTAAAACAGCTTTTTAAAAGTTAGTTTCACAACATTTTTAAAAAAGGAAAGATAGATTTATTTAGGGATTTCCATAGGAAATACACAAATTACTTAATGTCTAACAAATGAACCTGAGGTTTCATGAGTAAATCTTATTCAATATAGACCTGTTCTTCACCTAATTGGTTCTCTTTCTCCAATAGCTACCTAACTTCACTCTTTTCAACTCTGAAGAAACAACTGTGTACTGCATCATATTTGGAGTGATCAAAAAAAATTTGCATTAAGGAAAATTCTTACTGAATATGACTATATGCTTTTTGCTGTTGCCCATTTCATTCTGCCACTATTTTGCACATATAAAGATTTTTATTCTTTGAGTGTGTAGGTCTATTTAAGCTATGCAATGAATCATTTTTAGACTAAGCAAAACAAAATAATACAGAATTGAATGAGTCATTTTCAAGAATAAGCTTCAAATAGCTACTTTCCCCATTTTGTTTCCACCCGCAATTTCTTTCACAATACAGTGTATTTTGCCAAAGTGTCTTGTTGGGTTGTGCTATGAAGAGAGTGGGGGACTCAAAAATGCAATTTTGAGCTGAATTGAATTCTGCCAAATCGTACTCTTTGTTAAAATCCTGTCTTATGAGTACATTATGTTCCCTGCCGTGTTTTATGTATTTTTCTAAACTAGAACTCTCTTTCTCCAACAATGCTACTACCTTTAACACTAATAACAAAACGGTGTTTGTTCTTCAATGATCAACTGAAGGTATTCACCAAAAATGTTTTTATTGATCAGTCCAGTGTTCACTCACTTCCTTCTCTCCTATTCCACTACATGGTTGTCATAAAAATCCTTGCCTAATAATTGACTGTTGTGTAATTTGAGGTTATAACCACAGGGGTGCAAGCTTTATATTTTACTTAATCTCTCTGAGACATTTTAGAAAAAGATTAAAACAGGTTTTAGAGTCAACCAACCTCAATTTGGATCCATTTCACCACATATTGGTGTGTGATTTTGGATAAGTGATTCAATTTTTCTGTTTCATTTTAATAAACATTAAACTGGAAATAAACCTGATTTCTACTTCATTATTGGAGTTTTTGAGAGAATTCAGTGTGGCCACCCATATTTAACAGAGAGCTTGGCAAATAGGAAGCACACAATAAATGCTATTTGTCACTGCTGCTGTTGTTAAGTACTCTCCATGTAGTTGAACTAAATAATATTGATCATTTGCTAGAAAGTTAGTAGACAATTGTTACTTTTATGAAAGCTCTAAGATTATTTATTCAATTTCTGCTCCCCTATTAGTAATACCAACTTTTTAAATATCCATACTTTTAAGGCAGAGTCTAGTCTTTATTAACCTAGCCCTGGTAGTAAGGAAGCTGTGGACTTTCTTTATTTTCTCCTTCAAAAATATTTATCAAATCACATCAAACATTTTTTGTGAGTACGTATTTTAGAACTATGTATTTGATTTTTCAATAATATGCACTCCTTAAAAATAGGTATTGGGAGACCGGATTAACTATGTTTGCTTAACTAATGACATTCAAAAATGTTTAAATAAGAACAGTAATGCTAAATATATATATATATAGTGTTGGAGTCTCACTCTGCCACCCAGGCTGGAGTGCAGTGGCACACTCACGACCACCGCAACTTCCATCTGCTGGGTTCAGGTGATCCTTCCACCTCAGCCTTCCAAGTAGCTAGAACTACAGGCACGTGCCACCATGCCCGGCTAATTTTTTAATTTATTGTAGAGATGAGGTCTCCCCAAGTTTGTGCTAAATATTTATTTTTTAAAAAGCCTGGGCGCTGTGGCTCATGCCTATAATTCCAGCACTTAGGGAGGCTGAGGTGAGAGAATTGCCTGAACCCACAGTTTGAGACTAGCCTGGGCAACTTGGGGAGACCTCATCTCTACAATAAATTAAAAAATTAGCCGGGGATGGTGGTGCGTGCCTGTAGTTCCAGCTACTTGGAAGGTTGAGGTGGAAGGATCACCTGAGCCCAGCAGGTGGAAGATGCAGTGGTCATGAGTATGCCACTGCACTCCAGTCTGGGTGACAGAGTGAGACTCCAAATAAAAATAAAAATAAAAAAATAGCAGTCACTGTATAATTAAATTCTAGCATTTGTTTAACCTACTCAGTCTTAGGATGAAAGTACCTATGTCATCCTGGTTTTTGTTGGGTTTTTTTTTTTTTCAGAATTCAATTATCTTTTCAACAGTAAAAATGAGCTTGAGTTCTTAAATAACTGCAATTAGTAGATTTTTAATAGTATTTTTTTAAAAAAAGGTGTTAAGGTTTGCAGATTCTGAATAATAAGAAATAGCTAAAAACAGCACATATTAAACTGAGAATGAGACATTAGATCTCAAGGGTAAATTATTCCTTTAAAGGATCCATAGTCCCAGAGATGGAAAACACAAACAAAATAAGAAAATCCGATCCCATTTTCTCAGCAAGATAACCTCCACCCATTGCTCAGAGTCTCTCTTTTATCTGGCTTCCTTGTCTTTTTTCTTGTCCAGTTTGTCAAAAGATCCTTCAAATAGGTTTTTTCCCCCCCTCATCCCACCAGGGATAGCACAATTAACTTTTCTGAAGCTCACACTCCTGCTCTGAAATAGGAATAAAAGAAAACAATATGTACACATATATCTTTCTGTTTTTTTATGAATGTGAATTAAGAGCACAGAAGGCTTATAGTATGGAAGATGCCTCCCTCTCCCCATTTTCACGCATCATTTGCCACATGAGCTCTACTAGATGGTTTCCAGGATGAACGTGACACCCACCGGCCCTGACACAATGCCGTAATCCTTCTTCTGCCGAAGTTTCCCCTCAATCCGCAGGAAACTGCCAAGCACCTGCTGTCAGGGGCAGATGCTCTGAAGGTTAGTAAACATAAGGCTAGAGTACAAACTGGCTGGTCCTGTCTTCCTTAGAGGAAGTGCATTTCTTATTTATTTTGTTTTCAGAGACAGAAAAGAACCAGTGAATACAGAATAAGCAATCTAGTCTATAAGGAGACAGAAAGTTATATTTTTAAGGTAAAATTACCAATCGATTTCATTTTAATATCTGTAAAACTTATTTTCTGTGATTATTTTGTGTTTCTATGTCTTTTAAATATTCAGAGATATATGATTTTTTAGTACAACAAAGGCTTCTGTTGTCATACCTTTTTAAAGAAAGAATGCACACACAAGGTGGGCAGTATCAACAGCATAATACTACTTTTTATGATAAATCTGTTCATATATTATCAGTTTCAAACATTACATCTTTTTATTTCTATGGACACAAGAAAGTATGACTTGAAAATCCTTTCTATCTTAATGACTCCCAAGAAAAAAGGAAGAGAAGCACTGAATAGATATTAAAAACAAAAGAGAAACAAAAACATTGAAGGAGCCCTTCTGAGTTTACCGTTAAGTAAAAGATTTCAGTGAGGTGAATGACAACAGAAATGTATATAATAAAAACTATTCAAATTAGTATATAGTTCCCACTCCTCTCGAGCATATGGTAACCACCAGAGTAAAAACTTCATCCAACAAATCTAAGAAACAATGTAACTTGTCCTCTAGAATGGTTAGTGAAAAATTCTGAAATAAATATTGAATAGAATAATTTAAACTATACACACTAAAATTTCTGTTCAAATAGATGTATAATTTAACACTTAGATTATTATGCTGCAACTATACCAAAGACAGAATTCAATTTTCCCAACAACAATCTTCACATTCTGACATTGCAGTACAAGTGAATCCTCCCAACCCACAAGCCACACCCACAGATCACATACACTGTATATTTTAATGGACTAATTTAAATACATTTAAAAATCCTCTATTTCATACAGATACTAATGCCAAGCTCAAAATACAAATAGCACTTGCATTTGAAGAGCACAGCTGTTTTCAATGAATATTTTGCTAGAAATCATGAAATTAAATTTGAACAGAAACCCAAAATCATAAACATCAGCTGAATAATATAAAGTGGAAATTACCAAATTTTGGTATACTGAGTTTTTATTGTTATTTCTTCTCTTTCTTGTGTTTCAAAACTAGAGTTCTTATCGTAAATATTAATTCATTAAGAATTTGTCTGGACTATTATATGCCTTCTTTGATTCCTGTCAACAAAACAGTGTTAATTCAGATTACTTATTAGTCAGGCTCAAAGTAAATGTGACCACTAATAATATGGTGGCTAATAGTCAGGCCTCTCCCAGGGGTATATCAAAGTCTGACCACAGGCCTAAATGCTGTTCCAACAACATTCACGTATTTACTGAACATATATAAAACACCTACTACATGCCAGATTGCATGATTATGAAGTCACAACACAAAAATAAATATACTACTCTTTATCCTCAAGGCAACTCAGACTAGTGGAGTCATCATCATGAAAAGAGATAATCGTAGTAATGTTAAGTGGTTGAAAAGATGGTTCAAAAAAGGCACAGCTTACCTGTGGAGGAGGTAGTTAAACTGGGCTTCAGTGAATAATTAAAATATCACCAGGAAAAATAAATGTTCTAAGCACAAAGATCAACCAATGTAGAAGATGTGGCACACCTGAAGTTGTTAGGGAATTGCCAGGAATGTCGTATGTCAAGGATGTAGTAAGTAAGAGGAGATGAACTCAATGCAGTTTGGAAAAGCAGAAGCAGGTAGCATCCAGATCATAGAGATCATGAACTACAGGCTTCCTCTCTGCTCTTCCTCCACTCTCATATTTCTTACAAGGAAATTCATTTATTGGTTAAAGTCTCAATTCTCACTCTGCCAGCTTTTCATGCCTTAAGTTGCTTGACTGACCATTTAATAAAGAACTTTCTAACTTTACAGAAGGAAAGAACGAAAATGAATAAAGCTCAACAGATAAAATGGCAATATGAAGGACAGATACTTAACCAGAAATATCAGTGATGGATGACTAAATAAGCAAATAAAATCAAATTTTTTAGACCCCTTAATTTATGAAATTTTCATTGCAATTGGTATACTTTGACAAAAACAGTGATTAAAATTATATGTATTTAAATCATTTGAATGAAAAAATATTATATTACATATGCTATTTATACAACATAGATTTTTTAATCAAAGTTAATGTTCTAATTAAAAGTATCTTTATTGGCTTTCAATTAGTCCATTTAATTCATGATCTTACCTAATATTGATATCCTTTTAGTAGACTTCCAAATTAAAAAAAAGAATACTGCCCACTCTTGAAGCCTTTTATATATTAAGCCACAAAACTCAGGATTCTAGGAAAAAAACTAAAAGTCAACAACAAATAGTTTCCATTATTTTTACCAACCATAGTGTAAGTAATAATTAAGAACAGTATTTCAAAAATCTTGTAAAGCAGATACTTTTATTTTTTCTGTTTTAATGTCTGATATGAAATATCAATAGATATTGGACAATTTATTTTTATAAATAGTGCTTTACCTTTGCCTGTTTATTTTTAAAATTATTTTTGAGAATTATTTGAAGTTCATAAGGGGATAAAATTAGATGCCAAATACCAAAATTTTATACTATTCAAAACTGCAAAGTTAACTTGACTCCCCAAATGATGGAATCAAAAAAACACTCTTGTTTCATGGCCATTACATGATACATGGACATATTCTATGTACTCTTGAATACTTGTTTTTAGGTTTATATTGACTTTATAATCAAAGCAGTTCAATTAAAAATTTTAAAGTATACATAATATTGCAAAACTGTGTTGTTATATTTCATCTTTATAGAATCCATATCGCAAAACAAATTGTAACAGAGTTTAAGAGAATCTGTTCAAAAGCTTTGCAGCAGATTTTTGAAATAAATGTTGCAATTATTTTCATTTGGGGTATATGAGATTGTTCATCGCCCTTGGGTTTGCTCATTCCTGATTGCAGTTCAACTGCCATAAGTCTCTTGAAAGAGGAGATAGTGAGTTGTTCCTTATGACCAATTACCAGTCACATCTGAGAAAGCAAATCTTAGAAGTCTAATGTATTTGCAACATATTTCTCATTTTGCATTAATGTGGATTTGTTTATACAAATAACACATAAATTATGTTGTTTTCAAAATCCACAGAATTTCACTAAATCTTTTAAAACGTCAAAGACATACACAGTAAAAAGGAAATAGGGAAATGTAGGGGTATAATTTGTCTGAGAAAAATTCAAGTGCTGAATCCGTAAGGAGTATCCATATCTGATATTCATGCCTAACCTTTGATCCTCTATTTCTATCCGTGAGAATCTCATTATAATAAACTCATATTTTTCTAACTTCAGAAAATGTTGTGTTTTGCTCATATATCTTTTAATTTATATTCTTAAAAATGATTTTGGCTTTTGCAAAGTAAAGAAACAGATGTGAGAGGTAGCAATATACCTGAAAAACTATCAAGTGTTTATAATACTTATATTGAGAACAATCTTATTTTTATTTTGGCAAGATGTTGAAAGGAGAATGGGAGAAAATTCAGAAGTGTGGTAGGATGTTGGGAAGTGCTGAGTGGAATGGAGATGGTAGGGATGGTGTACACTGGGAAAAGAGGCCCATGTTTTAAGGTTTAGTAATTGGACATGTGCTCCTTCTTGCCCTGGCTGTGCCACTAACAGTCTGAGTCACTGCCCACCGAACCACAAGCTGCATTGTTCCTTTATACACTCCCCGCACCACACACACAACTTTTTGTTTTACATGTTATGTATCAGCAGCGTCCATCTGTCTCCAAGAAATCACAATTTTCCAATTTTCATAAAGTGGACATAATCATAAGAAGAAACAGTGAGACCTGTTAAGTGACGTTGGGACCACTCCCATTAGTATGTGCACAAGATGAGCGTAATGTTCTGTCTAGTGATATTTAAAAAGTTTTTGTATTGGTTACTAGATATGGGTTCTAATTTCAGTGCTATTACTTAGTAACCAATTTGGACATCGGTCTCTCCGTCTGCAACACAGAGATGCTAGCTTTTTACCTGGCACATGGGTGATTTTGCACTTCAAATAAGGTGCTATGATCACTTGATAAGATGAAAAGCACCAGAGACACGTGCACCAATTTTTATGGGTATTAGGATAGAAGAGGAGAGAATGATGAATTTGGAAGGTTTTAAAAGTACACTTTTCTCAGCAATGCAGTATTTATTCCAAGAGAACAAAAAAAAGTGGGGACGGGGGGAAAAAGTGTTTGCCTTTTTCTTCATACATCTCTCAAGCCTCACATTCCAATTTAGTGACTATACCTGAAGATTTTTCAATGCTCAAAAGGATTTAGACTAAGGGAGAGGTTTTAAAATTTTTAAGTTTCAGCATCCAAGCATTAAATTTACCTATTCAAGAGAGACAGAAAGGCAGAGAGAGAGAGAGAGAGAGAGATTAGCAGAGAACAACTTAAACCATATATGAGATTTAGGCAACTGCACAATATAGAAAAATTGTTTTCAACAAGCCTTCTCTACTTTAAACCTTAAATCATTGGATAATCTCAGGATACCAATATCCCACACTATTTTATTTTACAAATTTACTTAAAATGGAGACATTTTACAAATAGCCCAACACCAATTTAAACATGCCTACAATACACTGCAACTAAGAAGCATTCAGTCAATGAAACTACTTTTTTTCCACTGACGGTTCAAATGGCCTTTTTGATTAGAGCATATTAATAGAGCCAGATTTAGCCAAAATGTGTTTTTGTTGTAATACCTGCCCATCTAGAAGACATGAAACAATGCAACTGAAACTTTGAGTATATACTCACAAAATCTGTTATAACAAAAGTTCTAAAAAAAAAATTCCATGGTAAGAAAAATAAAGTTACTAAGAATATAATGTTAATAAGCTATATTATCATTCAATGGCAGTAACATTATGCATACATCAGTATTGCATTATTGTGCCTCTGAGTTAGTCTAGCATGGACAGTCATTTACCATTCCCAATTATTTGTCCTCACAAATTAAGTACCTAGAGGCCTTGAGAGCAGAAGAGCTCAGAGGTGGGCACAGTCACAAATTTATAGTGGCTCTTCTAACCTTTAAGTGAGTGTTTTATTATTAAAAGCTCTGTAGGACGGGCTTATAGAATATGCAAAAAGCATTTAGGATCTTTCCATTGCAAAAATGCATTAATACTGTCAAGGCATAAAAAATATTCAAGCAACTTAATTTTCAATGAGAACATACCCATGCATAACATAGCTACAGTTGTACATCATAAAAATAATTTATGTGACAACAAGTTATTTTATGTTCTAATTTTCCCCATTTAAATGCTGATTGTTTCCTTAAATCACAGTTTTTAGCACCAAACCTAGAAACCACTGTAAGCATCTTTACTCGCTTTATACTCTTATATGAAAAATGTAAATACCCGGAGGTTTAGTGGAAGATTTTGTTGTAAGAAATAAATAGAATTTGTTAACAAACTACTAAATAAATTATCTAAGTATGACAGTGTGCCTGGTATTGCTTGTTCTTATTTTTAATCCACATTTGTAACACTTTCCAGTGGAATAATCTCCATCCAGTCAACAAAATTCCGTCTTTCAAATACTTCTATGGTATACCAAATCATGAATAACGACATGAATGAGTTCTAAGCACCAAATCTTGATGTTATATAAAAGTTTTATCAAAATCCTAGGTCATATATTACTTATAATTTCTACAAAAGACCCTGAAATACTATAGGCACTTTGTACAAGTCTCTAACATAAGTGAATCAAGGTGTTAGTTTTTCTGTCATGGTTCTGATGTGGTTCTTATGCACAGGGATTTCCACATCACTAAATCAATCACCAAAACAGTTTGGAATTCCAAATATTCTGTCTTTATGCCCTTCATAAAAAATAAATAAGCCTTATCCCACAGACAGTTTTCTTTTTAGAGATTTTTGCCTACCACTCTCTCTAATAAGGTAAGGATATCATGATTGAATATTTCATAAGGGACATAAGTATTGTATGTAAATAAGCTCACAAGTTATTTTTAATCTATTCCTATTAATCTAAGAAAGTTAACTTGTTCAGAAAACAAACAAGACTTGAAATAAGAGAGTAGCTTTTTCATTATTTTGGGTTAGATTTTTTGTTTTTATTATAAATTTTGTTTCACGTTTGCTTGTCTTTTAAGATAGAATAAGAATGTGACTTTTATTCCAGTCCATAGGTTGACAGGATAAAGCTATCAAAGTCATTATCTCTAAACAATGGCTGGTAGACACATTTCAAACAAACCAATGATTCTCTCAAGTTTCAAATACATATTGAAAGCTAAAAATCACATCAGGAATCAGGGTCGTTTCCTATATAATTGTCTATTAATGATTTTATCTTATATAAAATAGTATGAAAAATGAGAGGAAAATTAGGCTATTCTTTAGTATTTTCAGATATTTATTTTGAACTTAAAGGCATAACATTCTCTTTTTGTTAAGTGCATGCAGAACATTTTAGGGTATTATTCAGATACAAGAAGTCATCAAAGTATTCAATAATAATAATTACAACAGAATATTTTTATTATAGCACTTTTTAAACATTGTGTATTAATTTTCAAATTATAAAAGTGATAGTGAATTTTTTTTTTGAGTTGGCGTCTCACTCTGTCGCCCAGACTGGAGTGCAGTGGCCGCTCCCGGCCACCGCAGCCTCGCCTGCTGGGCTCCGGCGATCCTTCTGCCTCAGCCTTCCAAGTAGCTGGAATTACAGGCATGCGCTACCACGCCTGGCTGATTTTTTGATTTATTGTAGAGATGAGGTCTCACTGCCCAGGCGGGCCCCGAACCCGCGGGTTCAGGCAATCCACTCACCTCAGCCTCCCAAAGGCACGGGATTACAGGCTGAGCCACGGAGCCCGGCTCGTTATAGTGAATTTAAATATAAATTTAAATCACTAACGGAAGTAACACTATGTGGAATTTATTCTCTTTTTGGTCATTCCCATAGCTCCTTAAAATCAGGAAAAATGTTTCCTAGAAAATGTATTGAAATAATACAATGAACTGGAAAAGAATGACTTATGCTTTCTCTGCTACCATGCAGAGAATTACCTTTGCCCTAGACATTTTAAATTATGCACAGTTTAGAAATTTCTGAATGTTAGCTTAATTAACTTAATTTCATTGAGTAATTTCTAATTCCCTGTTCAAAATTAATGGCGTCTTCATATTGTGTACTGTATCACTTTATTAATCTGTCAAAATTGTTTTTTAACATGTTATATTAAGATATAGGCCCTATTTTTGCTTCCCTGATAAATTAGAAATAGACCATGGCATGGACCACATGATATTTTCCTTTTGTACTCATGTCACTTAGCCTATTACTTGGACTATAGCACATGTTTGGTCGATGTTTATTGAGCTAAACAGACCAGCTTTCCTCATCATATTCTCACTTTAGTCATGACTGAATGTAATTATCCAAAATGGGTGTTAACAGAGAAATATGATGTGATTAAGAGAATAAAGACTATGCAGAAATGAGAAACATTTATTTCTTTATATTATATATAAATGCTTGTATTAAATTATATTGAAAATTAAATAATCCAGCTGTGTTCTTTATGATTATTTGCAATGATAGTTTTCAACCTCACCCAATCTCTTTTAAACAGGTTTTTTTCTTCCTTTCCTGAAGTTTGAGAGAAAAAAGAAATTGCGTTTGTTACCCACAGGAAAAAGTTAATGCTTATTAAAATACTGAAGAGATTTTTTAAAAGTCTTAAAATCAAATTTTAAAATATATATATAATTTATAATATATATATACACAAACATATATAGGGGGGAAGAATTTGCTTCTATTGCAATGAAGACTTAGAATCTCAGCAGGCAAAACCTCAATTTATAATAAATTCCCATACAAGATTTCTTAACTATAAACAAAACATGAGTTTTTCATGTCTTCATATATACTGACAAAAATTGTTTACCAAAAGAAAAGGCATATAAATAATTTCTGTGGTATCTCAAAATGCTAATACTTTCAATAGAATATTTCATGAAGTATTTATATAGTACTGCTGCAGACGCCAGTGAACTGTAAATCATGATACACTTCAATACAAGACTCTCAAAAATAAGCTCCATGATTTTAGCAACATATTTAGAATTTTTTGCCTAGGATTTGTCACTTGTTTATATATACATATATATACCAAATATATTGTGGTTCATATTAAGTTTCCTCTAATATGTCCTATTTAAAAATCTACTGCAGTATTACGCAACTAACAAAATCACTATTGCAGTATAATAAAGAGCTAGGATAACTGCGCTCATTTTTAAAAAGTGTGTGTAAGTCAGGTGCGATGGATTACACCTCTAATCCCAACATTTGGGAGGTGTAGGTGGGAGGATTGTTTAAGGTCAGAAGTTCAAGACAAGCCTGTGTAGCATAGTAAGACACCATCTCTAAAAAAACAAACAAAAAAGAAAGGAAAGGAAAGGCGAAAAAACAAAAAAAGGAAAAAAGAGGAGAGGAGAGGAGAGGAAGGGAAAATTATCCAGACATGATGACATGCTTGTTGTCTCTGCTACTAAGGAGGCTGATGTGGGAGGACTGCTTGAGGCCAGAAGTTCAAGACCAGCCTGGGTTACTTGGTGAGATCCTATCTCTACAAAAAGAAAAGAAAAGAAAAGAAAAGAAAAGAAATTAGCCAGATGTGGTAACATGTCTGTAGTCCCAGCTACTTGGGAGGCTAAGGTGAAAAGGTTGCTTGAGCCCAGAAATTCGAGAGCACCACTGCACTCTGGCCTGGGTAACACAGGGAAAACCTGTATCTAAAATACAAAATAAAACAAAAACCACACAAACAAAAACAACAAACAAAAACAAAGCACATACTCATGATTTTCTTTTTAGAAAAATTTAAATTTTAAAAATGATTTGTGTCATACTTCCTTGCTGCTGAGAGCATGTGTAGAACTGTTTTTGAATGTCCTTTGAAAAAGGAGAAGGTGGAAAAGAATGAAAGGAAGAGTTAAAAGAAGAAATAAGAAAACATATAAGTATATAGAAAAAAACACAACATGCTTGCAGTTAGCTGCCTTTCCCACAGGAACTCACAGCAGTTGATTGTATTCATTCAAGTCAGGAAAAGGGATAAAGGATCCGTGTCCATGTGAGGTTCCAGTGAAGGAAGTCTTTGCTGAGCAAGGTCAGGGTTAATATGTCTTTAGTTCCGAAGTATGTAAACCTGTTAGATGAGTACATGAAAGAATGATGCAAAGAAAAATACTAAATTTTCTGAGCACAGCTTTTCCTTTCCTTTCCTTTCCTTTCCTTTCCTTTCCTTTCCTTTCCTTTCCTTTCCTTTCCTTTCCTTTCCTTTCCTTTCCTTTCCTTTCCTTTCCTTTCCTAGAAATACTCTTTTATCCCAATTCACTGGATTATGAACCTTGGTGTAAAATACTATAGAATTTGTGTATTTGTCTGTACTTTCTTAAATGTATGAGACTTCTGATGTATAGGCAGTTTAACATTAACAGAAGTGTGCCTTGACTTTACGCATATTCTCATGGGTAGTTACTCTATTGTTTTAAATAATACTGTGAAGCAATCCAAACAGAATTTGATTTAGATTTAATTTAGAAACCCTTCATGCTGTGTTGGCTTTGAAATATAATTTATTATTCACATATGAATAAAACAACAATGAGAAGTGAGAAACAACAAATTTGCAACAGCAAATTAGTAAAATATTGGAAATAAACCTCAGGAAACATTATTACTGGGTAAATAGGTTGAACTTTACTCATCACAGGATGGTAGTTCAGAGCACAGTGTGGAGGGTATAATCTTTGGGAAGTCATGAAACTACTTCATGCCTTCTTCCTCATCTGTAAAATGCAAACAATAATAGTTATTTGACTCCTGTGTCTTTTGACCCAATCAACTAAAGAAAAATGATGATACTTTAGTATTTATTGATGGGGGATGATAGAAGTTTATGCCAAGATTTTCTGCTTTCTTTCTATTTATTTAGGTCCAAGGTAGGAAATAGAGAAGAAACAAATACACATTTAATGTTTGTAGCTAAACAGATATATGCAAACTTTAAATATAGTATTATTGTGGAGTATGAAGAGTCAAGTGTTTTTGAAACAAAGGAGAAGAAATAATTACTTGACAGTTGTAAAACTGAAGATTGTTGCACAGACAGAAAATATGACAGGAGGAGGCATAATGTATGAAAACAACAAGAACATTGGCTTAGATGAAATAAAAATATTTACATCATGAATTTTTAAAATGATCATAAATTCTTAATATAAAATATTCCAACATATTGACCTAGAATTAGAATACCTAAGTCAGAAACACTTAAACATAATCTTGTCACTGAAAGATTTGTGGTTCTAACACAATCTACAAAACTGATGTTATTATGTAAGGAGATTGTCAGTGTATTACTTTACATTTTGTTTTTAAGTTTCATTCCCTATTGATAAGGCCTCTGCTAGGCAACATTCATTAAGCAAATTAAGCAATAGTGACAAATACTAAACTTATATGACCATTGGTCATGGATATAAGAAAATATCATATGATACTAGACTTACTAAAAATAATCAGGAACAGATAATGCCAACACATGTAAGAAACATCTACATGTAAATATTGCTATGGAACAAAATATTATTTTATTAAAAGTTGAAATGCAGCATCAGAAAGTATTATTTATATTTTAAGATCATAAAGAATTTCAGTGTATAAAATCATATGTTTAACTTATATAATAAAGCTATATACTATTTAATCATGTTTTTACTTAAAATAGTTATAAAAATAATGTATCTGGAGAAATATTGTTTTAACTATTCTAATTTTAATCAGGTAGGAACATGCCATCATTTTCATTTCTCTTCACTTTTCAGTGCAAAAATTTTGCTATATTACATTATTTTTTGTTGATTAGGAAAAACATCATTTTTTTCTTTGGTTAAAAATTGAATAAATCTAAGTTCCTTGGAGTATTCTTTTATTATATATTATATTTATATACATATTACATGTGTACATAAATTCTGTTAAATTACATTACTTGGTTTATGATATTTATTAAAACAAAACAATGTCTAGCAAGCTGTTTTTCAATAAGAAGTAGCAATGATTTAGTTTAAAATATTTAGTAAGATAATAGGGACCATACATAAATTCTGTCACATTCTGTCAGACACAGACCTGCCTCCAAATAAAATGGCATCAGAAAATAAATCCCATCAAACTTTTAAAAAACAATTAAGTAAATATTTTTATAATAGGTAATCCATACATAACTCTGTCATCCATATTGTCCTGGCTTATTTCCTATTTCCCAAGGCACTTCAGGTTAGAGTGGACCTGGGTGTATGTCAAACAGCTCTTTGTCTGAAGAAGATATCTGCCACACTCTTCACCATTTTCTCAAATTTCCAAGTGTCCTAATAGGGAAACCCATTTTCTATAATATTATGCAATGCTATCTCATTAATTGGAATATCTAGTTGATGTGTCTTATGGTAATTCATTCAGAGACAGAGATTTAAATAGCAGCTATTTATATGTTAATTTAAGAAGTGACATGCAGAGCCCTGTGATTAGAACATACACATAGCCTATTGAGCATATTGCTACTTTCAATTTTCCTCACACATGAAGATGAAGAGCCGTCCTTTTTAGTATGGTTATGCAAATGAGCTCTGTCTCTATAATCTTATTAATGAGGGGCATCCTCGTCACTAAGAATAATTTTTAAGGAAAAATAGCAACTGCCTGTATATTATCACATTGATCTTATTCTGTGTGGGTTTGGATAGACTTCTAGAAGCTTCTCTTAACCATACAGCCACCCTTAAAATTAGTTAGTAG
Source organism: Carlito syrichta (assembly GCF_000164805.1). Taxonomy (NCBI): domain Eukaryota; kingdom Metazoa; phylum Chordata; class Mammalia; order Primates; family Tarsiidae; genus Carlito; species Carlito syrichta. The sequence continues at coordinate 40,230 of NW_007250685.1, forward strand.
GAAAGGGAGAGATTGAGTAATTTAAAAATAATAAAGGAACTATCTAAAGGTGAACTATTTTTCCAAGTCACCAAAGAGGACAACTTGGTAGGTGAAAACATGACCCCACTATCAAACCAATTGCTAGCGTCTAATCACAAGCAATATATCTATAATAAATATATATTGATGACCCACTATCGGTAAGTTTTGTGAAAGTGAGAGTAAAAGAAAAAGGTGGTGTGGAAATCTGACATTCTTGAAACATTTTTTACATAAATTACAGCCAGCATAGATTCTCTGGAAATAATTATTTGATGATCTGATCAGATTCTGCAATTTAGTGGCTTAATATAGCAGCTACTTATTTAGTTCAAAATGTTGTACATGGCTCAATAAATTCTCTTGGGCTCAGCAAGGTTATTCTTTTGCTGGTCTTGGCAAGGTCTGTTCATGCTTCTGTGTTCAACTGCTGTTTCTGAGTTGTTTCTGAGAACTGACTGGTTGTCAACTGCAAATTGTGAGGGTAATTTTGGTCACATGGCTCTCTCAGCTCGTGAGCTATTCCAAGCATCTTTACAAGTTGGAAATGTGGGGGTCAAAGAGCATCAAGAGAGGGCAAGTCCCGATAGGCATGCTTTTTCAAGTATCTGTTAATATCAAGCAGTCCTGCTATTGTACTATTGGCCAAAATAAGTTATATAGCTAATCCAAGACTTAGTGTTAGAGGAGGCCACCTGAGGGCATGAATATGCAAGGTAAGAATAATTGAGGAACTATCACTATAACAATATCTACTACAGTGTGTCCTGAGACCCAAATGATTGGCTTCCCTCATGATGCAAAGTGCATTTATTTTTTTAACAAAATCTCCAGAAGTCTCATGAATAATCATGATATCAGTCTCAAATTCCAAGACATAATCCACAGTAAAACTTAATAGGAATCTTTTGATATAGTTATTCTTGGTTAAGAAACCTACAAAATAAAAAGTCAAAATATCAGTCATTCTTACACTTAACACCCAATAGTGAGATAGAAGTGGGATAATCATAAAAGATTCTCCAATTCAAAAGGAAGAAAAGCAGAAGACATATAAAGTCTGTTGTCTTATAACTTTTCCGAAGTCTAGAATGGGGTCTGTTGCCAAGACCTTTACACTAGAAGCAGACAGTGTTTCTTCTAAAGATTAAATTCTACTTCCAAGGGAGCAACTTCCCAAGTCCTTATTTTCTGTTGCTTTTGGCTTTCCCCCCTAAGGTCCTGAATTCACTCTTCTGCACATTTTTTTTTCCTCTTGTGTACACAATGGTCTGTACTTGCAGCATAGAAGCTTTCTTAACCCAGAAGTATTTTTGCTACTTGAGCAATCTCATTTCCTAACTTGGTATGACCATTTGCCAATACAACTTCTTTAAAAAAAAAATTGTGGAATTACTGCTCGGATTATGGCTTTTTCTGTTTAATAAAAAATACACCAATGGTTCTTTCTGAAGTAGGCCCTTGTCTACTCTGACCATTTAAGGCTTCATCTGTGGACAATGTCATAAACATATTTAGAATCTCTCTTGTCTGACTCAATGGCTCTCAACTGAGGACTTTGAGAGCCATTGAGGACTTTGAGAGTCACTGAGAAATTGAGGACTTTGTCCTTCAGGAGACATTGACTATGTCTAAGACAATTTTGGTTGTCATGATTGGTATGGGACAGTATTTTGGCATCTAGTGGGTAAAGATCAGGGATACTTTAAAATATTTTTCAATGCACATGAATCCCCCACAACAAATAACTATCTGGTTCCCAATGTCAATAATGCTGAAGTTGAGACATCCTAGTCTATTTTATAGTGTCTACTAGGTGTTGCCTTAAATATTTTTAAAGTTTTCAAAGAAGTTTATGGGATTCACAGCCATGCCCTTGTCTGGAAATTTCTCTTCAGATCTCATTTTCATTAAAAAATCATTTTCAGACTAGGGAGAATGGAATTGAAAGCTAGTTTTCTTTTCTTTTTCTATTTCCTTTTTTTGAGTTGGCATCTCAATCTGTAGCCCGGCTGGAATGCAGGAGCACACTCATGGCCACCCCAGTGTCGATCTGCTGGGCTCAGGTGATCCTTCCGCCTCAGCCTTCCAATTAGCTGGAACTACAGGCACGCACTACCATGCCCAGTTAATTTTTTATGTATTATAGAGACAGGTCTCACCAAAGTTGCCCGGGTTGGTCTCGAATCCACAGGCTCAGGCAATTCACTCTCCTCGGCCTCCCAAAGTGCTGAGATTACAGGCTAAGCCACTAAGCCTGGCCAAAAGCCAATTTTATTTTCTAACCCAGCAAATTTTTTATTTTTGTATACCCTCTAAATTCTCCTCACACTTAGATGATTCCTTTTTTACTCAACTACCTGTTTTAATATCTTATATGATTAAGAGTGCCTAAAAGATATTTTCAGCATTCTTTCTAGCCAGACCCAAAAAGTGTTAGGTACTATTTAAAGATTCCACTATACCATAGGTGACAGTTTTGCCAAATGTTTGTTACAGTCCCAAACAAGTTACCATGTTCTATCCTTTCATGATAATTTTTTTCAGCCTGTACTGTTTTCTCACTACTTTTCCAGATTTCATTAATAATTTCCTCTTTGTTACTGCCTCCTACAAATGTTCCCAAAGCCAATATTATGTTTTTGTTGTTGTTGTTGTTTGTTTATTTGTTTTTTAATTACAGAAGTGCTTCACTTCTGGTACTTATTTTTATATCAGTTTTTTTCTGTATAAAAAAACTGCATTAACTTTTAGTGGCAGAAAAACAACCATGAAATTTTGCTCACAAATTTATGAGTCATCCATTTGGCCTGGACTCAGCAAGGTGATCTTTCTGCTGGTGTTGGATGTGCTTTCTCCTACATCTGCAGTCAGATGCTGATCGTCTGGGCAGCTCAGCTTCTCGAGGATGATTGCCTGTCAGCTTGGGCAGTGGGCCTGACTGACCCATATGTTTCTCAATATGCAGCGGGCTATTTGGGGAGCAATAATGGAGAAGCATTTTCACATCTATGTTCCTTTGCTGTGTTTGATATTGACTCATTGTCCAAAAGACCAAAACGAACTACATGACCAAGTCCAGATTCAGTTTAGGAAGGGAATATCCAAGGTAGTGATCACAGGGAAATATAAATGAATTTGGTTCATTATATCACAATCAACCACACTGGTTTAATTTCTGTTGTTGTTGTTTTAAAGCAGGTTCTTATTAGTAACAACAAATACTATTGGACATTATATGAATTACTTTAGTAGTAGAAATAATTATTTGTATATACTGCACCAATGTTTTTAAATTCAGTAAATTATCATAGCAGTTATGAAAAGGATAGGCAAATTTAATAGTGTAAACATGTATTATGTATAGCACCATGGCATAATCAATTTATATTAGAATAATAATGCAAAATGAAAATTACAGATATGTGATCTCCAAATATCATTTTGGAAAGGGATTTGGATCAGATTCACTAACTCATTTCCTAAAGTCTGGACCGTAACCATTATGCATTGGTGTGTAATTGCCTCTACAGAGCAGTGGAATGAATTCAGGATTCCCTACAGTTATATATTCCAGAAGGAGAAGTCAAGAGATGAAACCACCACTTCTATGTAGAAAACTCACCTTTTGTTTAGGTCCTTGTTGAGAACCTTGGATTGTAATTATCTTTTTTCTTCTTTAATTTTTTAACTCTTTAAAATTTAAATGACAGGAATTTCCCCAATAGACAGCCAATGTGTTTTTCAAATAGTCCTTATTCTATGGATGATGAAAAGACTCTTAAGAGGCTCATTTGGCAATTGGCCTAGATGTCAAAACTCAACATAAAAGTAGATAGACTACTGTCCATTATACTCTGATACATGACCAACACTGCCATCTATGAAAAAAAGTTAAACAATTTCACTGCATTCACATATTAACTAATATTTGACTCTATAAGGAATAGTTTCTGCTTGCTTCATTTTTAATGAAACAAAACAAATCCAATAAAGTATAAAAGTAATTTGATTTTTAAAAAGTTATATTGAATACCACATCAAATCTGCATCTATTTCCAAGGCTTTTGTTATATGATGTAGGGTGAGTGAGAGAGAATCTTCAAATAAACACTCTTGATCATGGAAAGAAATATATAAAAATTCCTTCAACAAACTGCAATTCTTTTAGTTACAGTAGTATCTTGAAACATGCACACATCATCTAGCTAAATTCTATAGGTTTCTAGTACAAATATTAAATGTGAAGAGAACAGTGTTGTTGCTTTTGTCTTATGGCAATCATGGCAATATAAGAAAAAACTTTTATTTTTAGTTTTTTACTTTGCAGCTTTTGCTTTTGTCTATTTCATAAAAATAAGGACCAATAAAAGAAAAAAGTAAGATCCAAAGAGATGTACTGATAATATTTACTCATTTGTTTTCTGAATTATTAACAAATTAAAATTCATGGACTTCTATAACATTTGGTGGAAAAAAAGGAAGACTAATATTATGCTAACTTCTTAAATATGTCTAAAGACAATAACCATTACTTTAGATTCACATAAATCAACTTTCAAATCTTTTTTCTTGTAATTTGAATGGAAAAATAAATACCGAATCTTCTTCAAAACCAGATTACTCTTATACATGTCTCTGGGACAGCTGTAGTATTAAGATTTAATAAAATTAGAGTTCTTACCTTATTAATAAAAATTTTAACTTTGCAATTAAATTTAGTGTGTCTTTGGATTAAATACCAAGTGAGACTTAACTGGTGAACATTTGAAATAATAGATTTTATCTTCAAATAATACAACAAATAGATACTGGATGCATAATGATTGTACAATAGCAAAATACTCACAAAGGTGAATAATTAAATATACAAATATAAAGAATACTTTTCTAAATATATATATAGGCAATCAGGGTTGATTGGAATATGATTATAGTAAATGTATTACTTTATTCTTATTTTTATGTAACAAACCCATAGGATGGCAGATATACCAAATAAGTCAGGTAAAAATGTTTTAATGATTTAATGATTCCTAGAACTCATGATAAAATGTGGCACAACCAAGCTGACTATTTAGTTAACTCTCAACCTGATGTTTAAATCATAAAATGCTGGTTTATAAAACAATAAACAAAATCTAAAGATAAATACATTCTCTAAGCCACAAGCATGACATGAAGTAAGTCAATACAGTTTAAGTATATTTATGTGTCATCTTTTTTATGTTCCAGATCACTAAATGAACAACTATAGAAGTATCTGCTTTACTCTAAGAACATTACAAGATATTAGAAACCTATATAGTCTTTTTCTTTACTTAAACTTAAAAATTCATCTTTAAGTTTAATTTGCCTTTTTCATTTTTTAATTTTAAAAATTAACCTTAACTGTGCAATTAATTTATCTAGATTCAGTCTGACTCAGATACTTTCAGCAGTGCTTTGTGCTTTTACTTATTTTATTTATTCAGTTGAGAGTTCATAGGCAATTATTTTGCATAATATATTAATATCCTCCTCAACTGGCTTGTGTGTTCACTCTCCACTCAGAATTTACATTCGTTCAGGTTACACAGGAATTATTATTTCTTGCTTTGTAGGTTATTATAACACATTGAAGGAGTCCTTCATATTAGAATAGTAGATCTGTCATACACTGTGGCAACTGTGTAGGGTAAACCACAGCTAATATAACATATTAGAGATATTTTAACACTCTTGGAGGATATAGGAATGACATTATCACAATTAATTGTAATATACATCATTTTGAAGTTTTCAATTTTTTATCAAATCTTTGGAAATTTCTTTTCACTATTCCCTAGTTAATGCAAGGAAACAATAAATACACAAATTGATTCCAAATAACTAAAGCATAATCAACTCAAATAAGCCAACAATGCTTATTTTCACAACTTGTGCATCTGTCATATGTGTGTTTATGAGTAAGTGGACTTGGGAGCTTATGTTGATGATTTTTATGGAGCATAATCAGAACTTCATCTCATTTGCCAACAACCAGGTAATTGTGGGCATGTTGATAGTCAATCAATCAGCCTATCATGACCTTGCACATGGACCTCCTTGACTTCCAGAAAATCTTATTTGAACAAACTTGCAAGCCTCGAACCAGGTGCTTCATAATCATACACTTCACAATTTGTCAATTTTTTTTAATCAATAATTTTTATTATAGTTTTGTGGGGTACAGTTAAGGGTTAGGTGTACAATTACATTTCATTCAGGCACCCTGTTGATAAGAGGTGTTTTCCCATCCCCAGACAGGTATTTGCTACTGTTAATCCCATCCCCCTCTCCCCCCATAGTTTCCCAGTACCATCAGTCATTTTCTTATAGTATTACATTGGATGTTCAAGGTCCATTATATGAGTGAGAACATGTGATATTCGGATCTTTGTTTCTGTGAGAGGTCACTCAGTATTATAGACTCTAGTTCCATCCAGGTTGCTGTGAAATTCGTGATTTTGTTCTTTGTTATGGCTGTGTAGTATTCCATCATGTATATGTACCACATTTTTTTAATCCAGTCCTCTTTTGATGGGCAGCGTGGTTGTTTCCAGGTTCTTGCTATTGTGAACAACCCCTTATTAAACTGACAAGCTTCTGCAAAACCAAAGAAACCATTAAGGGAGCAGGAAGACAGCCTACAGACTGGGAAAAAGTATTTGTCAACTCTAGGTCTGTCAAAGGCTTAACATCCTGGATGTACAAGGAACTGAAACGTACTGAAAAGAAGAAAACAAACAACCCCATTATAAAATGGGCAAAAGATATGAACAGACACTTCACAAAAGAAGACATCTGAGCAGGCAACAAACACATGAAGAAATGCTCAACCTCACTAATCATCAGGGAGATGCAAATCAAATCCACACTGAGATACCACCTAACTTCAGTCAGAATGGCAATTATCAACAACTCAAAAAATAACAGCTGCTGGAGAGGGTGTGGTGAAAAGGGAACACTTCTACACTGTTGGTGGGAGTGTAAACTAGTGCAACCTCTGTGGAAAGCAGTGTGGCGATTCCTAAAAGCTCTAAAAATTGACCTTCCATATGACCCTGCAATCCCCCTACTGGAAATATAACCTGAAGAACACAAATCACTCTATAAAAAAGATACCTGCACACAATACCAGACTTCAAACTTTACTATAAAGCTACAATCATCAAAACAGCTTGGTACTGGTACAGGAACAGGCATATAGATCAATGGAACAGAATTGAGATTACAGAAGCAAAACCTCAATTTCTCAACCAACTCATCTTCGACAAAGCCCCCACCACCTACCAATGGGGAGAGGAGAACTTATTCAGTAAATGGTGCTGGGAAAACTGACTGACCACATGCAGAAGATTGAAACAGGATCCCTATCTATCCCCATGCACAAAGGTTAACTCCAAATGGATCAGAGACCTAAATGTAAAACCTCAAACCATAAGAACCTTAGAAAAGGAAGGAAATACTCTCATGGAAATCGGAACTGGCATCCAATTCCTGTACAAAACCCGAGACCCACAGGACATAAGAGAGAAGATAGACAAATTTGTCAATTTTTCAAGGAAGAGACAACATTCTCAAAGTAGGATCAGAAAGCAAGAAGGAGACAAAACACCTGTGCAAATCTATTGCCAAAATGCTGAGTTACTTTTACATCACTAAAAACTGAGGTATTTAGCAAGTATGTTATGAAGCAACAAATATGTTTATACTGTATTACATTTTAAAAGTCATTTCATTGAAAGAGAAATGATTAATGAGAAGGTGAAGAAATGATCTGCTAGGACTAATAACTAGAAGGCTATCATTTCAGCTGCATCCAAGAAAGCAATGATCATAACTTGTCCTGTGGATACGTTCATGCCAGCTTTAGATTCATTGCATTTTTATGGAAATCTTATACTTTCCCAATGGCAGAATGCCTCCAATAATGAGCATGAATATGCAAACATATTTTTTGTATCACCAAATGCTGAAAGTCCAGGAGTGCTTCATGGGATGCTGTGGGACTGCACAAAAGATCATTGGATTTTTTAAATGGTATTGGTTCCACAAAATTCAAAGCTACCATACGAGGTCTGACAATTAAGTTGGTGAACTTATGCTAGACAAAGGGCTACATACCTCATTGCCGAATATCAATATGGTCACCTTAAAAGTAACCTCCTTGGGAAGTTATGCACCAATGCCAGCACCTAGTCTACCCATCAAAGCTATTTTGGAACTTTTTCTGGAATGATCATTGGAGCTGTCATAGAGAGAATGTCAAGGTTTGAATTAGAGCAAAGAACAAACATTAAATACCTTGTTACACTTGGCAAGAGTGGAAGTGAAATCAGAGACATGTCAGTCCAAGTTTATGAGGATAATGCCATGAAGAAAGATGGCAGTCTACTAATGGATTAAACTTTTTTTCTGAGGGGAAAGTGTTACTGATGAAGAGAAGTCAGGATAGTCAGTAACAAACAGAACTGAGAAAGACCTTGCAACAATTCACTGAATTGTACATCAAAATCATTGGCCAAAGTGGGGACAAAAGGGAGATCCAAACTTTACCTGCATGATGACTGCTTGTATACCTCATCCTGAATTGTACTCCACATCTTTAAAATAAAAACAATGAATTAAAAAAAAAAAAACAGGCCAGGTGCAGTGGCTTATGCCTGTAATCCCAGCACTTTGGGAGGCCAGGGTAAGAGAATTGTCGAGGTGAGAAAAATGCCCAGGAATTCTAGACCCATCTGGGCAATTTGGCAAGACCTCATGTCTACAATAACTCAAAAAAAAGAAAGTTAGCTGGTCATGGTGGCACATGCCTGTAGTTCCAGCTACTTGGAAGACTAGGCAGAAAGATTGCCTAAGCCCAGCAGGTCGAGGCTGCGGTGGCCATGAGCATGCCACTTGCACTCCAGCCTTGGCAACAAAGTGAGACTCTGACTTGGAAAAAAAAAAAATGTATATATATATATATATATATATAAAGAATACAAAAATAAAAATTATTGACTGTGACCAAGTAGACATCGTGGGAGAAACAGTCAGGAAAATCTTAACTGAAAATCTTGGCTTGGGAAAGTTGTGTGCAAAAATGGTTCTCAAAGGAGCTCTTGCATCACAAAAATGTACCAAATCACACAGCACTGCCTGAGGAAGTTATTAGCTAATAAACAACTGTATTGGAACATCCTCCCTACTCACCTGATCTCATCTCAATAACTTTTTTCTTTACTTGAAGATAAAGGAAATATTGTAAGGAAGATATTTTGATAATATTCAGGACATTATGGGTAATACGACGACAACTCTGATGATCATTCCAGGAAAAGAGTTCCAAAATTGCTTTGATGGGTGGACTAGGTGCTGGCATCGGTGCATAGCTTCTTAAGGGGAGTAATTTGAATGTAACTATAGTGATATCCAGCAATGAGTTATGTGACACTTTTTTCTAGGATGAGTTCACCAACTTAATTGTCAACCTTGTATTTATTGTGTGAGTGTCTATCTGAAACATTATTTTCTTCTAAATCTAAGACATAAGACAGATAATTTTACCTTATTATGATCAATCTTGGTCAGAAAGCATCCTTAGAACTTTATTCTGTAATGCATTTTACTTACATAGGAAATTTTTAGTCACAACTCAATTTCTAGAGACACATAGGAGAGAAAAACTTTATCATCAGCAACTCCTTTCAACTTTCTTTCCATAACTTATTAAACTCACAAAGTTTCCCAACTCCAGATTATAGTAGTCAAGAAGATGATACATTATGGTAGTCATTCTTGAGCAATTAGCATCTCAAGATTCAATTTAATGACTTCAAATTGGCTTCCAATTCTATGGGCCGCATTTGGAACACACTTCCATACTGTATCTTTGTCCAAATTACATCTTACTAAGACTTTGAGGTAATAAGCCTGGTGTGATGACATGCACCCAAAGTTCCAGCTAACGGGGAAGCTGAGGGGGAAGGAGTTCAAGACTGCAGTTGGTTATGATTGCACCAGGGCACGCCAGCATGAACCACAGAGGAAGAGACACCATCTCTTTTTTTTAAAAAAGGTAGACTTTGATGTAATAGCGGTCATAAAAATCATCAACGTTTCACATAGAGACAATGATCAGGCTTGCTGGCATCACTAAAACTGACAGGACCTGAAAAGCTGAAATCTGCTTCATGGTGAAGGAATCTAAGTAACAAACTACCTTGTTGCTTGGAGAGCAATTTTACACTATTTTCTATGCTATAGAAAACATTGAGATCCCTACAAAAGCTTCCAAAACCATACTATCTTAATTGTATATTTGGGCTATTGTCCGAAAAAAACTAATAAATTGAATTCTGATTAAAATGCTAAAAAAAATTAGTATTTTCAGTTTTTACCCGTGTCATAATAAAAGATTCTTGTGCAAAATAAACCAACTTTGCTCTGTCATCAGATAAAAGTGGCTGATCATTTCATTAACCACCTGAATGGAAGTCAGGTTTGAGGGTTCAACATAAAGTGCTCCTTTCATCTCCAACTACTGTTGCTGTTCATACCTCATCACCAGCTCTCCCTGCACTCCAGACACCGCGAACAATTTTCTGTTCCCTGAACATTTATTATTTCTTTCATGATTGCTTGCATTCATTAGTTCCTGTGTTTAGAATATAATCACTTAGGCAAAGAAAAATGCAAAGTGCTGAGACAAAAGTCATAGAGCCAGAAATGGATACACCATCATTGAGCTTAAAACCTAGATGGACTGTTTTGATATCTCTGTACATCTTTCTCTTTTCTCTTTCTGGAATATCTTCTTTTCTTTTTTGCCTAATAAACTCACCTACACATCTTGAGACCCAGGTCACTAACACATGTTCTTTGAAGTCTTCCTGTATCATTCTCTGAGAAAAATAAATAATTATTTCTTACATATTTTTATTTTCCACTACAAATGCCTCTGTTGTAGTTTACTTTTCCTATTAGAGATAAAATATTTGTTTACATTCAGCCTCTGTCCCAGACTACAACCATTCAAAGACAAGAACCTGACTTATTCATCAAGTGCTTTGTATATCATTTATGTTGAGGTCAGTAGTTTTTTAATGAATAATTGAATGAATGAGTGAATTGGAAACATAGAGTCTTATTTAACTGACCTGTTTCCCAATGAATGCTGGACATTTGATCTGAACCTGAATACAGTCATTCATCAATAAGTGACTATTTAATGATATTGATATGGAGTATTTCTATGCAATTTAAACAGTGTAAAAGTTACACAAAAATAGATTTGATCACATGAAAACTATGCTAGTTGTCTATTGCTGCATAACAAATCACCACCCATAGCTTAATACGGCATCCATTTATTATCTTTGTTTTCATGACTTAAGAGTTCAGGTATAAAATAACTCTTCTGCTCAGTCTCACAAGGCTGCAATCAAGGTGTCATATTGGCCATGCTCTGGAGCTCAGACTCCTCTTCCCAGATCACATAGTTGCTGGCAGAATTCAGTTACAGTAGGTTGTAGGACATAAGTCCCCGTTTTCTTGCTGGCTGTCAGCCAGGTCCATTCTCAGCTCCCATATGCCAGCAGCAATTCCTTCCCAAGTGGTCCTCTGAGAGACTCTCATACAACATGGCAACTTACTTCAAAGCCACAGGGACACTATCACTCCAATCTGCTCAGAGGGAGACATATAATGCAATGTGACTTCCACCACCTTTGTCATATTCTATCAGGAGGGGATTTTACAAGCATATAATTCAGTAAGTTCACCTTTTAAGTTATGTTCACCACAAATTTTAAAATCAAATTCTGTAAGTAAAAACCGTTGCAAATGAAAGTAAAAGCAAGTAATGGTTTAAAAAGATAACAATATGATAATATTCAAAATAACCCAAATATTCAACTTCACCTCATTACCAATACATTAGCAAAGGAATATCAACTAAATCAATCACTCTACATTTATTTAATTTTAATTCTAGTGTAGTATTCAGTGCTTTTGAGAAGAGAGTAACAAGACAGCCACTCGCATATACTTCTTTTAGAAGTATCTGCTTTATGGAAAGCAGAGGTAAAAATATCAGAGTCATTATGTCTTCTCCATTGCCCTGTCAGAGCTGTCACTGCGATGTACTTGTAGTAGCAAAAGCATGTGGAAATTCTTTAGGCCTATATTGGTTTTATAGTCTGTTAAGCTGTTCAAACAATCTGTAAGGCTATTATAACTGATCATTATCAAAAGAGAAACTTCTATGTTCAAGAAATGGAAAGGAAATGCTTTTCCTGAAATTGTCAATGCAACAGAATCTGAGCTCTGCATTTGCCAGCTTCAGTGAGCTGGAAGGAAATGTTGTAACCCAAAATGCAAGACATTGGTACACTCAAATCATTGTGTATCAGGACTCAATGGCTACACACCACAGTACAAGAGAATCATAAATTATTTCATTTTAATTCTAGTGTAGTATTCAGAGCTTTTGAGAAGAGACTGAATACTACAGTCTCAGAAACTGAGCTCCAATCATCCAACACGTTTATCCAACAATCATTAAATCTTGAGAATCACATTTGATTTCCAGTATCTTTTCATTATTTGTCACACATTGCCAGATCCTCAGCACCCTGATTCAGTATTACTGAAGTTACCACTTGAGAATCAGTCTTCTGGTCTCCAATTTTACTTATTTCCAGAATGCTAGCAGAACGGCCTTTCAGTATCCTCATCAACTGATCTCACAATCTAAAATACTTCATGTGCTTATAGTAACCTAGTTTTATAAATACTTCTTTAATTTATTTTCCATTCTTTCCCTTCTTCATTTCATTTCCCATCTTCTAACTTCTCCATTTGTTGCTCTTAGAATAGAAAATGTTTGTTTGTTTGTTTGTTTGTTTTGCCATTAAGCCTCTTGATATGCTCTGCCATCTACATCCATCCTCTATTCTCTACTTTTACCTGGATATATTTTGCTCTTTCTTCCGATCTAGCTCTGACATGCCTTTCTCATGACTTCCAAAAAGTTTCTCCCAACCACTCATGAATGCATTAGACTGTGTACCCATTGCAATTGCCTCAGTATTTTATAAATGCCTCCTTTCCAGGCTGTCCTAAGGGCTCTGTGTAGAACAACACTATTTTTATTGATGCTGTTTCTCCTACCCAGTGCTGAACGCTTAGCATATTTTAATAAATATATAGTAAATGAATAAAGGGTCTAAATATTCAGATGCCATCCTTGATATCTTAGTGCTCCAAAGACCTGTCAATAATTCTCATAAAATAAGTGATTTCAGACCTCAGAGTACAGAGTAGAAGGCTCCTCCTGAGAAGCTCCCTGGATACTTAGGTTGACAGATTTAAAGTGGGCACTAAAACTTCTAGAGCAACCCCAGCTAGAGAGCTGGAAAAGAAAAGGAAAACCTGGGGCATATCTCAGTTACGTGATTTCATAACTCATCTGTCACAGATAACCTGGGCAGGCACACCACTATGTGCGCCTGCTTAAAGTTCTTTCCATCCATAAAAATCACCATTGTAGTACCTTGATGACTATCTCCCCAGGGGAGGACCTGAAAGGATTCATGCATTTATTTTTGCAAAACATATATTGGTAATATTCAAATAAAGACACTATTTGAATACAAAGCATTTTCACCACTAGTCCAGATGCCCAACCTATTTGATTCTGTGCTACCAAACAGCTGCTGGCACCCACCAAGAGCATCTGGTTCCATTTCTTGTTGGCAAGGGCCCCATTAGCAATAAAATAGCTAATGCCTTTTACATGGCCTCATGATTACAGCTTTTATTGGTACCCCAGGTAATTGAGTTAATAAATTTAATCACTGGTGCTGACACTTCCACCTGCCTCCACTCCTTCACTTCTTTCCCAGCTCCTCTTCGTCGCCTCTCACAAGAAAAAAAAGGCAAAGGAACCATTAATAAGAATATGCATCTAATAGGACAGGTGACCTCACAAAACACTTCAGAATGACTTCAAAATGTCACTGAGCCCACCCTAGTTTGTTTATAGCAGCATGTGGTACCATGACTCACATTTACTACCCTTTTCCTTTCAAGCTAATTTATAGAACTGTCCACCCTACATCGAGCAATACCCTGAGTATATAGTATATTGCCACAAAGATTTCCAAAGCAAAATTTATAGTTGCATAGGAGAATATGGGCACAGATTTCTGGATTCCTCAACTAATAATTCATATACTACATTGTAAATCATGATGAAATACTACATATTACACAATAAAACAACAACAGAAAAGAGACAATTGAAAACCGAAATCTTCTCTTGGGAGACATTTTTAAGATCTTACTGAAAGAATAATAGATCCTGGACTGCAATATGTATTTCTCTCATGAAGACTGACTGTTGGATGGCTCTGGCATTTTGTTGTTGTTACTCTTAGAAACTTCCCAGCATTATCATTGACTAATGCTATAGGCCCAAACTGCTATTTGCCTCCCCATGAAATTAACTATTTACCTCCTTGTAAAACCAAAGGAATTATCTTCATCTCTTCCTAATTAAGAGAAGTTGGTGGAGATGTTAAAGATTGAGATGTTCAGTGTCATACTGTAATATAAGTCACCAAACATGTATCATTCAGATTGTTTTCACGCCTGACTCCAGTTCAGTGACCCTTTAAATCCCTGGATCCATCGCAACACTCCTGGTCCTTATTGCTCTGTGTAGTTTTACTCTCAGCATCCAAAATATAAACTCAAATCAGAGATAGGTATGGTATCCAAGAGGACATAGGTAATTAGTTATTTCCATATATTAAGCACTTCATAAATAGTATGTTTAATCTTCATGTTCTATGAGATGGTGGTTGTCAACAAGGGAAATTTTGCCCCCAAGGGTACATTTGGCAATGTCTGGAAACATATGTGTCTGTCACAACTAGAGAGGTACTACTAACACCTAGTGAGGAGAGACTAGAGATACTGCTGAAAACTTATAAAGCACAGGGCAGCCCCCATCACAAAGAATTATCCAGCCAAAAATGTCTACAGTTGTTAAGAAAGCCTGCCATAAGATATTGCTGTCATTTTACAGAAGAAGCAACAAGGGCTCAGAAGGGACAAAGAGCTTGTCCAGCATGACTCAGGTTATAAAGGGAGAGCATAAATTCAAACCTAGGTTTACCTAACTTCAAAGTTCAGTCTCTTTCCACAGGGCAATCTAGCTTCTAGAAGCTACTTGAACATAGTTCAAGCAGAGGGTGCTTTAACTGCTAAGCATTAAAAATCACATACATTAGAAGGATTTTTTTCTAATAGTCATCCTGTTTGAAAATCACATTACTATGATCATTGCAGAAGGTTGCCTCAATCTTCAGTGAAGATAGGTAGATGTGTGATCTTTCTGTCTACAAACTTCTACTTAGGATGCCATGGTGGCTCATCTACAAAATGCAGATATGTTAACAGAAAGCATGATAGATGAATCAAAAATGGCTCTGCAATGGCAGTTTTATGTTATGAAAATGGCAAAAAAATTACAAAAATCAGTTACTGCTGAGGAAGTGATGCACCAGGGATTATGCTGAAAGCACAATAAGAGATTTCAAGTCATAGCAAAAGCAAGAGATGACAAGAGCATGATTCCAAACAGCGTTTCACAGGTTTCTATTTTTTTCTCTTCTTTTATTTATCTTAGAGATGTGAGGTACAATTCAGGGTTATGTATGCAAATGTTCATTAGGCGGGTACCCTTGTTGATAAAATGTACCCTTCCCTCCCCTGGAAGTACCCCTCAACTGCCAATTCCACCCCTCCTTGCAGTTTCCCACTACTGCCAATCCCTTTCTTATAGTATTATGATAATGTTCAAGGTCCGTTTATGAGTGAGAACATATGGTACTCTAGGTTTCTTATAGGGAATTCTGGTGATGAGTGATTTTGTTCTTATAATCAGCACTTTTCAGTAAATTAAAATTTTATATATGTTATTATTTCTTAATTTTTTTTGCCATCCTTAGGAAAAAGAGCATGTATAGCAAAATCTAATTTGGGATGTGAAAATTAGTAAATTAATTCTGTTTGTTCAAAATTCAAATGTTTTTAACTGAAAAGTTTTCACTTTTCAGTTAAAAACAGATGTTTTCAATAAATGCCAAATACTTTAAGCTTTCTTCAACTGATCTGCATAATTTGTTTATGTTACACAGCAAAGATTTTCTAGAATCCTTATGTTTTAATTTTTTTCCATTACTTGTATTATTCAATCATTTAGTGTACTTAAAGTTAAAAAACAGAAAAACATTTTTTCCCCCTACATTGTTCTCCTTCAGAGTTAAGATACCTAGTTCTTAGGATCAGGACAGTCAGAGGGGAGTGGGTGAGGGACAAAACTAAACCAGTCCAGAGACAAACCTCCACCAGGGAACTCTGAAGAGACATAAAGCACATTCAAATCAAAGACCAAGGATAAGCCAGGGGTTAATGTAGCAAGGTGCGGACTGGAAAACAATCAGCCCCATAAAAACATCGAACCTGAAATGGAGACTGAGAACCAAAATTGACAAAATTTTAGTTCTCATCCCATGAAAGGGAATGTTTAGCAGGTGGGCAGGTGTAGGCAGAAAGTCAGGACTGGGAGAATTGCAAAGTGCCAGAGTTGGAAGAACACTTGAGCTGCCTTTGTTCCATATGCAAAAATTTAGAACTGCTGGTCTCCCATGTTGCACTATAATGAGCGGCAAAATTAGAGTTTGAATCCAGATCTTCTTCTTTCTGAGACAGTGTCTTAAACACAGTAGGAAAGATGCTCTGAACTGTTCCAGCCTTCTAACCTACCTACTCAGAAACATGTACTGCTTCCTTAGTTACTCATAATTGCTAGGAGATTCTGCAATCCGGCCCCTTCAGTTCCATATCTGTGTGCATGTGATTGATTTAAGGCTTAATTTAGTCTCTTCTGCAAGATTTTGGCTTAGTGTCAACTCCTCAGAGTCCTTAACTGTGCTCTTGGCTTCCACAGATTATGATTGTGGTCTTACCCTTTTATTGCAACTCCTGATTCATTGTTCCCAGGCCACAGGTCTTCACCAGTTCTGATGTACTCTGTTGTTCACCTAGAGACAAAGTTCAGCACTCCCTCAGTCCTTCTGGGCCACAACTACACAGTGCTGATAATGTGTAAGTACAGAACTTATAAAATCTTTTAATTTCCATGCCTTTACGGTAAAACAGGCACATCACTTTTTATTGAAAGTATTGGCAGTCATTAATAATATTCCTTGGATCTCTACCAAACTTTCAGTTCCTAAAGAATGCTGAGATTTCTGTCCTTTCACTAGGTGTTTTCAAAAGCATGAAATATTCTATGTGATACAAGTTCAAAATAGTTTGGCAGGTTTTGTGTTCATAATCAGAATTAATGTTGACCTGAAAAAAAAAAGCCTTTTAATTTATATGTACACAGTTTAGGGGAAAAGTAGCTTTCACAGACCTTAGGCTACAAAAGGTCTTTACTATCTGTCTTGGATCCTAAAAGCTTGATTGTTAACAAAATTATAAAAAGAAGAGAAAGTACCACCAAATTTAACCAGGTCACCTTTACATTAACCCAAAATATTACAAATATTACCTTTGGGGCAGTTAAAATCAGTAGTTCCAAGGTAATATATAATATAAAGTTCCAAGTTAATATATAATATGCATTCTCTCTCTCTCTCTCTCTCTCTCTCTCTCTCTCTCTCTCTCTCTCTCTGTATGTGTGGGGGGGGATGTAATGTGTCTGTCTCTATCTTTGTCTTTGTTTTTACTTATGCATGTATATATACATAAAAAATATATAAATATTTATTTAACACAGAGTATAGATGCTTGAGGGAAAAAAATAATTCATTTGGTCTGAACTAAATACCCACACACTATTATTTGAAATATGGCAGAGGAAAGATGTGAAAACAATATTGTGAAAATTTCAAATTACTTTAAATAATGGTATCCTTTTAAAACAAGTCTCCTATTGGAAAATCACATATGTGAATCAGATGAAATTTTATTTCAACTTCTTACCCTGTCTGGACCTCTGAAGAGCTCTCTGGAGCACAGATGGAAACCATTGGTGGCTGGAAAGCACGGGCTCTAACGTGAGACAGACCTGGGGATGAGTCCAAGTTATTAGTTATGTGACTTTGAGGAAGTTGTCTTTCTTTTTGAGATTTGTCTATGAAAACCAACCAGAAAGGCTCATTCCTTATGTTACAGCATACACTAAGCTCTCATTGAGACAGACTTCTGACAGAATTCCCAGTGCCTATATGTCTCATTCCTATGACTTTCCAAAATATACCCAAGAAATATAAAGTCTGGTATGCAAAACTATTTGCCTGGACCCATCATCTGCCTTGGGGGAAATTAGAGAATATCTCATAGCCAGTGGATTTAAGCAGCTGATTATAGTCCAGCCTCAAGACTTTGTACTGAGTACTGTTGCTGAGGCACTACTCTTTGTTACCTCCATTCTCAGCAGAATTCTTACCAAACTCAAGAACTTCACTCAAGAACTTCACTTCAAGAACAAATCTCTTGGTTGAAAATCCTATGCACTCTCTGTTGATGATACTCCTATAACAGTATCAGGCAGGATAGAATCTGTCAATAAGATGGCAAGAAGAAAAAGAGTCCAAGAATCACAAATAAGTCAAGACACAGAACTTCTAGTAAAGACTTCAGACTGTGATTTTTGACAATTCTACAAATACAATACTAATATAACTTCGCAGTTAGAATGGGAAGAAAAGGCACTTTTATGTGTCTACCAGTTGCAACTCTTCATAGATAGTCCTTTGACTATCTGATACAGTAGAACATCACAAAACTAATTTCTATTCTTCTCTTTAGAGGTCTTTATTAAAAACTATTAGTTGTGATAAAAAAAAAAATCTTATCTGTGTATGCTACAAACAAAGCAAGTTTCAAAGAGAGGTAGAGGAAAAATATCCTGACCTTATTTTGATCGCTGGCTGCTTGGCCAGCTCGTCACTTGAGTCATTGATATAGGAAGAAATTTGTATTGCTACTTAGAAAAAAAACAAATTATTTTTTGGCTAGAATATAAGTTATTTCCTTGGATAAGTCCAAAAACTCCCTCTAATTAGCTGGATTCTCACAAGATACAGCAATTTTTTTCAGTGAAAGGGCATAGGCTTTCTGTCCCCACGTTTACTTGTGGTAGTCATCTATACTACTTAACAGGCTAACAAAGAAAATACTTTGAATTTTATAGAAGCCATTAGTTTAGAATCAGGCTTATTGTATATTAAAAAACAGAGACTTTTGGCTGTCTTTAAAACAAATCAACTTTACTCAAACATGTTACTGAGAATTATTAATGTTTATGTTTCTTCTACTAGTGGGAATTATAGTTCATTCAAATGTGCCCATATAAACAACCTTTAAGCATGTATGTCTTTGAGTTGCAGAAAGACAAATTCTGTCACTATTAACAAAATTTAACTCCCCTAATCCCATGGCAAAATAATTTTTTTCCACATGCAAAATTCTCAAAGACAGAAAATGTGGTTTTATTTAAGAAACTCAAATATACTCTAAGACCTTGAGTGTAACCTTAGTATTGGCATATGCAGCTGAAAATGCATTCCTATGACAATGTAAAATATGTCAAGAGTTACAGCGTAGATCATTCCTTTGATTTATTTTGCCCTTTAGGTATAAAACTATCAAGAGTTACTTGATATAAAGCCAAGTGGCTACCAAAAACTACACATATATTCTTCCTCATTTAAAAAGAATGAAATGGCACAATATATGTTAGAGTAAATTAAATGCAACTCAAGTTTTCAGTATAACAGTATAACAACAAAATCATGAGGACTGTCAGGGAGTTATACAAATAACATCCAGTGTTCTAAAAACCTCATTTTGCAGAGAAATATACTAAGACTCCAAGGTTGTAATGCTAGTAAATGGAAGGACTGGACAAGAACTGAAATCTCCTGGCCTTTACCCCAATGCTTCTCCAATATACTTCAATTCCTTCTGCCCATAGAGATTATTTCTTCCTTGATTGACATTAAATATTTAAACTATAGATAATAAAATTACAACTGCTTTACCCTAGTTTTTGAATGAGTTAGATTGGTGTTAAAACTCCTGAAAAAGAGGAACGCAAGTGAATCTGAACATTCAACAAGGAAATTGTGAAAATCCAACACTTAACCTTCCCAGCCCCAGACATTGCTATTTTCCAACAGGCAGTTTGAGCAGCAGAGAAGGGGAAAGGGAAGACAGCAAAAGGTCAGCTAGATTTCCCAAGGATCATCATCATATACTGCCCATCCATCCTATGCTGTTGTATTCATCCTGTTATAGAGATGGTTTAGGCAAGTATACCAAACATCAGTGCTGAGGACATAGGCATTCAACTGAGGTAGCTTTATCAGATCATTTCTTTATCAGGTCAGTTATGGCCATTACTGACCCTGTAATGTACTTTGTATGTTCTCATGCCAGAGACTCCCAAATTCTGGAAGAGGTTAATGGGTGTGGGCAATCACCTTGGATTCCTAGAGTGGGCGTTACATCTGTAAGAGAATACTTTGGGCAGGGATTAAAGCACAGGGTATTAGTTGTCTCTTAAGAAATCAATGAGAAATGGGAAGTCCTAAGGTATTCTCAGAAACTCAGTGATGTCTTTAAGGCTGTTTTTTTGTTTTTTGTTTTTTTTTCATTGCTCCTCTTACTGGTTACGAAGTCTCTCTCCCCTCATTGTGAAAATAAGGCTGAAAGCATCATGGCTTCATACCACACATCTAAGCCAGAAACTGAGGGCATTGTCTTCAAAGATCTCTTGCTTAATGCAAAAGAAAATATTTTGCAGAAGTTTATCAGCAGACATCCTTATGTATTTCATTAACCCCTTGCCACATGTTGGACTTATTCTGCGCAATTGCGAAAAACAATGGTAATCAACATAAACTTTGAGCAATCAGGATGTACTCAGGGAAATAGGACCATGGCTATCTGAAGAAAACTGGTGTTTGGTTAGCAAGAAAGGAGAATGCACTGTCACCCAAAATGAATCAGTATTTTCACCACAGCCATTAGTAGGTGGTATACCTCAGGAATATTCTAGACTTAGTCTCAGCTCTGCATGCAGCAGTTGGAGGTCATTACAGACATCAGACCTCCACAGTCCCAGAGCAGGGCCCCTGTGGAGTTTTTTAACTGAGGAGTGTTTCACCTGCAGATACTCCAGAGGCTTCATAGAACTGCCACCTTATGCTTGGAATCACTCCTCTATCCAGCATTTCAGCAGCTGCTACTCACAGAGTATCTATCAGCAAACCCCTCACTTGGTCTGCATTGGGTGTACACATCTGGCAAAACTGAAATTGATAAGTTCTATATTTCCAAGTCAAAATAAAAAGGCCATGGTTTTGTGCTTGTCTGAGAGCTGCTGGGCCACTGTTTGACAACTCTGCATGTTTTCTAAAAGCTATAAAAATGTATTTTGGGGTCTCACCTATGAAACATGGTAGATAACACAATTAAAAAGCCTCAGCAGGTGCAGAACTATAGCCATGGGTTTCTCATTCCTCACTCAGTGAGGGTTAGCTCCAGGAAAATACTGGTGATAGAGCATAGCCTGATGAACTGACCTAAGTTACTTACCTCTTCAGCTCTTCAAAAATGAAAACATATAATCTTCACTAACATTAAAAAGGCAGAGTGACCTCTTTAATTCATACGTCTTCATGGCTTTCTAAATATGTCTCCCACCACAACTAGGGAAGCAAGGGAAACCCTGTTGCTAGACATTCTGCTGTAGCAAATTGAGATACTTTATCTGTGAGCGTCTGGTTTTCAGAGATGCTACCTCCTCCACAAGGATATATCCTAGCTCCTTCACTACAAAGCACTTTTCTTTTAGGTCTCAGAAAGAATATGGAATTTCATATTCCAAATGTATGTTAAGGATCAGGAACACATCTCAGTAAAGGCTTCAGAGCACCATGGACTTAAATATTTTATAGAGTTCATCACATTGTTGATGTAAACATATTTTGCAAAACAAATATAATTTCTGTTTTTATTATTATTTTAATTCAATGTTGTATTTATTTTTGTTTACCATTAAGAAGTTAACTTCTTGAAGACAAGAAAGATGTCTGACTATTTTCATTATTGTTTTACCTGTATGTAGAATGGAGCAGTACATAATAGATACCAAAAAATTTTTGAAAGTAGGAATGAAAAGAAAGAAGAAAAAAACAGCAAGAAAGTTCAAGTAAATAAAGATAAGGAAAACTAGAGGAGGCAAGAAACTTTTTTTTCTGAAAACTAAAGTAATGATTGTTTTGAAGACATTACCTCACTCTGTGGGCGAAGATCTAGTCAAGCAGGCTGAGAGCTCACCCAGTGAGTCAAGGCTGTGTTGATGTCTGGAAAGACACCTGTGCATGCCCCGTACTAAGGTATCAGTGTTATCTGAGACCACTCATATTCTACTTACATGGTGTATGTAGGGAAGGTAGAGATATATATATGGATACTGTTAAGATGTCTTTGTTTTTGTTAATTATTTCCTCAACTTTATCTGAAGACTCATTACCTAGTAATCTCTCAGGAAACCCAAATGCTGTGATCACGTCAGCTTGCTGCTACTAGCACTGCTCTTATCACACAAGCCAACAATCCCTACATTTTTCATACTGAATGATGCTCCTGAAATCAACAGGTGGGATCTCAACCCTCTCCTTGAATATGGACTAGCCACTGTAACTTGTTTTTTTCTTATAAAACATGGCCAGAAGTGACTTTATAGGATGTCTAGGGCTAGGTTCTAAGAAGTTTAACAGCATCTGCTTGGGTCTCTTGGGACATTTGCTTTTGCAAAATTCATTCTAGAGTAAGTCAGCCAGCACTAAGAAAGCTGACTTTTCTGAGATTGCCACAGTTAGGAAATCTAAAGTAGACACGTGAAAATGTTGCAGAGAGACAGATACCCATTCTCCAGCTGTACCAGCCAATCCTGCTGAGGTGTCAAATATAGAAATGAAGTCATCTTGGGCTAGTTATGACTCCAGATGATTCTTGTTTCAGCCATTATACAACTACAAAAGCATGAGAATCCACAAGTAAGATTGCCCAGTTGAACTTAGTCAATCCACAGGAGTGTGAGAAATAACAATAAATTATTATTTAAAGCCACAAACTTTTGAGATGATTCTTTATACAGCATTAGATAACCAAACTACTGAATGAAAATATTACTTTGGAGGATTTACTTTCAACAAGGCAGAAAATCTGCTCTATCATTATCATAATGACAGCTAAGATTTGGTTCCTAGTGATAATGTTTCTTCAAAGTGAATCTACAAACTCTCCAAGTTTGAAATAAGATCTGCACTAGAATATAGATATCAAAGTGTAAGGCATTCATCAGAACCTCCTCTTCCACTGTGAAAACCATAGTATTCTTCATACAGAATAACAATTTTCCTCCTTCTTTTGAATTTCTGTGGCCTCAATGCAGTCACCAGTCAAGATAAAAACCAATATCCAGTAATTCCCATATCTTAAAATATGGTTCTTTTAAAAATAATATCTCCACAGTACCTACCACCTCATATATTTTCAGAAAGAAAAGTGTCCACCAATTGTCAGTGATTTATCACACCCCACCAGCAATTTATCCTCAAGTTTTGTGTTCATGCTCTCGTGTCCCTCACAGAAAGACAACCACCACCACTCAAAATGCTGAAAGGATCTGCAAATATTTTTAGTAGAACTATATTAAAATGCTTCCTAAAACGTGGGCTTCCATGATATAACCTGCCTGGGTGTCCTCTCTTACATACTGTACTTGCAATGAAATATTGCAATCCAACATCTTACTGCTCTGCATCACATGGATTGGCTCTTCTCTGGCTAGAACAGCTCCTGCCACCTATGTTGTCTATCTGTTTTGCCACTAGTATGGATTTTCAAGCTTCATTGTTTGTAATCCAGATGCCAGTTTTTAGGATGTTCTTCAAGGTTTCCCAGTTTCAGAAATCAATCTGTACAATGCCTACACCCCACAACCTATAGTTCTGAGTTATATGAAATGGGAGACACGTCAAAGAACACCTATTTTGCTATAATTTCTGCCAGCAACATGACCAGCTCACCTCATGTACTGTCACAGAATTCAGTTTTGTGAAATAATTATTCTGGCATCCCAGGACTTCACATTCTCAGAAACTATGGCTAACTACATCTCACTAATAAAAATACATTTTCAAAAACGCCCACTCACAACCTAGGCAACATAGCAAAATGACATCTCTACAAAACATAAAAATGAAAAACAGCTGGAGAGGGTGACGAATGTTTGTAGCCCCAGGCACTTGAGAGGCTGAGGGGGAAGGATTGCCTGAGCCCAGGAAGTCGAGGCTGTGGTGGTGAGTCGTAATCATGCCACTACTCTCCAGTTTGGGTGACAGAGTGAGACCCCAACTAAAAAATAAAAATAAAAAGTCTGGGTCAGGATGCCCATTCAGTTCTTT
This sequence comes from Carlito syrichta, assembly GCF_000164805.1. Lineage (NCBI taxonomy): Eukaryota > Metazoa > Chordata > Mammalia > Primates > Tarsiidae > Carlito > Carlito syrichta. The sequence continues at coordinate 64,823 of NW_007250685.1, forward strand.
AACAAACATGTATTGAATATTTACTACATTTGCAGGGGCAGAGTTGAAGTTCGGAAGTGCCATGAACCAAAAAGGAAACCAAGTTTGTCGTAAAAATTTAAAGTTAGACTACGGGAGAAAAAAAATCTCAAAGTTAACTTAAGTGACCATGGAGTAAAATTAAAATAAGGGCCCAGAACAAAGTATGTATGGAATACAGATTTATCTCATTGACTATTTCTGGTTGCATGATATAGTTTGCAAACAGCAAAATAATCATACCAAATTAAAAGCATCTCATAAAATTATAGACACTCTTTAAAGTCACTTCTGCCATGTTTTATAAGGAGAGCAAGTCACTACAATCAGGCCATATTCAAGAAGAGATGATATTCTACCTCTTGATTTCAGGAACACAATTCAGTATATATAGAGAAGGAATAATTGGTGTCCTGTGTGATATAAGTTTGGCTAGTAACAACAGCAGGCTGCTATAATATTGGAAATGTACAAAATCTTAGCAATATTGGTAAAAAAAAAAAAAAATACTACCAATATAGTATTCCAGATAATCAGTAAATTAACTAAATTTGTTTGCCGGACTCGGTGGCTCAGCCTGTAATCCCGCACCTTTGGGAGGCTGAGGTAAGTGAATGACCTGAGCCCGCAGGTTCGAGACCCGCCTGGGCAGCAAGACATCATCTCTACAATAAATCAAGAAATCAGTCGGGCATGGTAGCGCATGCCTGTAATCCCGGCTACTTGGAAGGCTGAGGCGGAAGGATCGCCAGAGCCCAGCAGGTCGAGGCTGCAGTGGCTGGGAGCGGCCACTGCACTCCAGTCTGGGTGACAGAGTGAGACTCCAACTCAAAAAAATAAATAAATAAAAATTAAAAATAAATAAACTAAATTTTTGAGTTCAGTGTGAAAAAATAAAATATGTTCCATGGTATTTCCTAGTCTTTTTAAAATTTTCATTTAAGAAAGAAAAGTTTTCTTCAAAGTTTACTGGATTAAGTTGGATGTTTATTGTTGCTCTGATCTTTTGCACTTGAATAATTTTCAGTATTTGTCTAAACAAAAACACTGCCTTTCCATGGATTGGTCTGATTTGACAGCATAATTCTTCTCACCATAACAATCAAGCTGAGGCTTGATTTCACCACTTAAATGAAAATTGGTTTTCTAATGGAAAAAATGCATCATAATTGTGTCAATAAAATTCCTGAGCAAAACTACTTAACAACTCAAGATTCAATACTAACTCTTCACTTGCAGAATACCTTTGCAAATTGCTTCCTAGGAAACCAACTGTTCCCTTGTATTGTTTTTCTTTTTACTAGGTCTTATTCTGATTACTCAATTTTTATAAACTGGCTATTTAATTCAACAGTTAGCAAAGATTGGTCTTCAATAATATAATTGAGAATGTCAGTAATTCATTTTTAATCTTCCTTTATAAAACATAACTATATCTTCTAATATATATATTAAAAATTACCTATAGCTGAGCTACAGATGGGTAACCAACTGCCAAGGTCATTTGTATTTCCAAAGTGTACTCAGGGGAAACATTTTTTTCTGTTTCTTTCTCTTTTAAACATTAAACTCCTTTGTTTATCTCCATATTTTAGTTATTCGACAGTTTGAACAGTGAAAGAAAAGTATTGTACTGTCAAATACTTTGGATTAAATATTCTCCTAATCTCAAATCCACATTAGACTACATATGTCCTCCTGTTTCAAATATAACTAAAATATTGAACATAAAATATTTAATTAATCAACTAGAAATTTAAGTATTATTAAGCAATTGTGAAACAAGCTAAATTGTTTTCAGAAACAACATTATGGCCGGGCTTTGTGGCTTAGCCTGTAATCCCGCGCTTTGGGAGGCCGAGGTGAGTGAATTGCCTGAGTCCGCGGGTTTGAGACCCACCTAGGCAACTTGGTAAGCCCTCATCTCTACAATAAATCAAAAAAATTAGCCGGGCGTGTTAGTGCGTGCCTGTAGTTCCACCTACTTGGAAGGCTGAGTGAGTCTCCAACTCAAAAAAAAAACAAAAAAAAAACAAAAAAACCAGCATTAAATCTAGGTTATCACTGCAAAAGAAATATAGAGTGGGCCACAAATGAGGACAATATACGCAATTTTAATTGTCTAATAGCCACATTTAAAATGTAATAAGAAACAGTTGAAATTGATTTCAATATTATATATTTGCCCTGTATGTCAAAATATTATTAATTTCATGCATAAGCAACATGAAACATATTCATAAGATATTTTACATTTTTTCCAAGTTAAGTTTTCAAAACTCAACATGTATTTTGCATTTCCAACATATTTAAATATGAACTAGTCATGTTTCAGAGCTTAATGGCCTCATGTGGCTAGTGTCTACCGTATTGGGCAGTGAACTCTCAAGCGTATGGGACCAAGGAGTCCTGTCTTAATTCATTGCTCTTGAACTACTTGTAAGAGACCAAAAATTCTTAATGAAGTTTCATAAACCTCAGTCATTTATAAAAGCTTAAGAAATTAGCCGGGCTCGGTGGCTCAGCCTGTAATCCCGCACCTTTGGGAGGCTGAGGTGAGTGGATTGCCTGAGCCCGCAGGTTTGAGACCTGCCTGGGCAGCGAGACCTCATCTCTACAATAAACAAAAAAATCAGCCGGGCGTGGTAGCGCATGCCTGTAATTCCGGCTACTCGGAAGGCTGAGGCGGAAGGAACGCCGGAGCCCAGCAGGTCGAGGCTGCGGTGGCTGGGAGCGGCCACTGCACCCTGGTCTGGGCGACAGAGTGAGACTCCAACTCAAAAAAAAAAAAAAAAAAAAGCCTAAGAAATTAAGGGGAAAAAGTTTTCCCCCATAGGGATCTTTCATGAGCCTTGAGAGATGATTCAACTTAATGAGTGGTTGAAAAATTCACATTATACCTTTCCAATCTTATTTATTGAACCCTAATTTTATGGGTAGATAAAAATAGCTTGTGTTGAAAGGATCCCCTCAATTACTTTAAAGAACTATTATCTAAGTCACTGTTCTTTCACTTCATTTGCTTAGTTTATACCAAGCATTTTATATCCTTTATCTTTTTGCTTCAATTGAGCACAGATTAAACTATGATATAAAATAATATCTATCCTCCCAAATACTACTGTTCATATTTTTCAGCTTTATTAAGATACAGTAGATTGTATAAATAATTGTAAATATTCAAGATGCACAATGTGATGCTCTGATATATATATATATTATGAAATAATTATCATAATCAAGCTAATTAGTAATTAAGCTATCCATTACCTCACATGTTTACCTTTTTTGTGTGTGGTGAAAATACTTAAGATCTACTCTCTTAGCAAATTTCAAGCATACAATATATTATTATTATTGACTATAGGCACCATGCTACACATTCAAACTCCAGAACTCATTAATCTTTTAACTAGAAATTGTACACTCTGACCAACATTTTCCATTGCCTCTATTGCCCAACCACTGACAACTACCTTTCTATTCTCCATTTCTATTTGTTCAACCTTTTAAGATTTTATACATAAGTGAGATAATATGGTATTTATATTTCTGTGACTGGCTTATTTCACTTAACGTAACATTTTCCAGGTTCATTCATGTTGTCAACAATGGCAAGATCTTCTTCTTTTCTAAAGCTGGATAAATATTACATTATATAGAGCCATACCAATATATCATATTTTATTATATTTTTAACTAAGATTAAAATAATAGCTAGTTAGCATTCTAAAACATGGTAAGCTATTTCATATTTTGTGGAGAAAAATACATTCTGTTTTATTCTGCCTGCGATTGCTTCCAACATAAAGGATAAAATGTTCTCCCAGAAATGATGAGAAAGTCATTTCATGACTTTGTGTGTGCTTGCCTAGTCTTTAAATTATGCCACAGGTAGTTACATTAATATCATAAAAGAAGAAAGTAATGCTACCTCATGAAGTGAGAGAAAGGCTGGGGACCTACCCATGGTCAATGAAACAATTTCTTTATTATGAAAATGGCTGTATTAAAATGCATAAAACAGTCATTTCAAATTTTGACCCTTCCAGAAACAGCCCAATTGATATCTAAGTGATTTTGTTGTTGTTGTTGTTGCTTTTGAAGTGCTCCGAGTGTTAGGAAAGTGGAGGTAATTGTAAATAAACATTAAATTTTCATGTTAACCTTTTAGAAGTCAAATTTCAACTGCCCTCTTTTTTGTAACCAATACAAAACATTCTACTTGGAGTAATAAGCTGGTTTTGGTTTCCAGAAATGGCACGTTTTAGCAACATGTCTTCAAAAAAACAGGAGTCAAGAAACAAGGACATTGGTGACTAATGAGAAATTAGAAATAGAAATAGAAATTAACCGACTGATCCCTTTACTATTTATTTAAAGCTAAGGGACAAGCGAATATCAGGATTAAGCCAATGATGGCAGCAAAGTATCTTGGTAAACTGAGAGATAAGAAATACCAAAGTACTTTAGTCCTGTGATTACAACTAACAAGACATTCCAGGACATGTGATTAAGCTGCCATGGAAAAAATTCAGTGAAATTTTTAGTGATGGGCAAATTGGAAACTTACCAACAGTTATATCACATTAACACAGGGCAAGCACAGCAGCATAACACCGAGGTTAAGGAAGAGAAAGAACAATGAATGTGTTTGACAACCCCTGTCTGGGTATTTGGGATTATCCAGACAATAGCAGAAAAACAATTACCAATCAACTAATTTATACAAGACCTGAGCAAGGACTGTGACAAAAAAAAATTAGATAATCCTTCTGAATTTATATCTGCATAAACTCTAAAATAATCTAACAAGAAGAAAAAAATGTCAAATAGTGAGTAAAATGGAAAACAGAATTAAATTAAAATTTATCTAGAAAAAGGAATTGATGGGCATATGTAATTCTTTAAACAAATTTTGTCACCAAGTGTCACTTTGAATGAAGATTATTTTTGCTATTGTGATATATGAGAGGCTGAGAAGAAAGATGCTAGACTTTTCGGGACCTTTGTCCCACCAAGCTGAGTTTAAGAATCTTGAAATATGGGTAAGGAAAAAGACTAATAATATGAACTGGCAGAAGGCAGAGATGGAGATTGGTTATGGATGTAATCCTCTGAAAGTGTCACTCACTGCTTTTCAAAATTTAGTATGCACACGGATCAACTGAAAATCTATTTAGAATGCTAACTTTAATTCAGTAAGTCTAGGGTGAGCATTGCAATTCCGCATTTCTACAGAGCTCCCAGGTGATTTCGACTTCGAAAAACAGGATGTAGTGGACTAGAATCCCTGTGTTGTTGCCTATCCATTATGCGTTTTGCTCCCAGTTGTCTTTTTTCTTATTAAAAAAAAAAGTGCCATCTTTGTGTTGAATATGTTTGAAATCTGCTCTTTTCTACAGCCTTCACATTCATAGAGGTTGAAACATTACCCAGGACTACCTCTTTCTCTAGACACTGGTTTAAGGGTAGGCACATGACAAAAGCCCAGGCAAATAATAATCCTTTTTGGAATTTTGCCGAAACTGTTGGAAAAGATGTATGCTTTTTCACGAATATTTCTCACATGAAAAACAATTCAACCCATCTGGTGGCAGTTCTCTTTATTTCTCTGAGCAAAAAACCTACTGAGAATGAAGTCAACATGAATGGAAGTAGAGTTGAGAAATGGAGGAAGATACAGTTTCCTAATCACATAGTTTTAGTGCCTGGATCCGGTCCTATCTGAAGACTGTTCACCCCTTTAAAGCTCCCAGTTGGTGAGACAATACATCTCCTTTCCCCATTTAAGTTAATTTGAGTCTGTTTCCTTGATAAGGAGGAAAGAACTGATCTCACTCTCCTTGTATACCTAATTTTCTTTAGAATTAAGGTTTCAGCTTTGATTTTTTTGTCCTCTACTTTTCTCTAACTTCCAATATAATGCCTTGACTATATAGCCTTTCTCTTAACTATACTCTAGATGCAATTCTGACATAATAGGCAATCTATTTTGACCTTCAGTTGACTTCAGAGTCAACTTTCTTGGTTATTCCTATAGAATCACAGATGTAGGAAAGCATGGCTGATTATTTAGACATCTATCTTTTGTTTCCTAACTTCTTTTGTATTTACACTTTTGTCTTCTTTCTAGAATATTTATTTGACTTGGTACTGGCATGTCATTTTTCCAACTCTACAGCTGATAACATTTTCAGCAATTACTTCTAATATAATAAATATTCAAATTGAAACAAACTTTTTATGCATTTGTTCATTTTCTGCTTCTTACAGAAATACTTTTATTTCACCCATTTAATATAGAAAAGAAAAAACTGTAATCTAGTGTGCCATCAAAACTTTTCCAATTGTAAAAACTCAGTAGGTATCATGCAGAGATGGCATTGTTGTCATTCAGCATTTATATTGCTCTTTATATTCATAACGTGCCATAATTCTTTTTACTCTCAGTAAGTTAATGCATGTTTTATCAGATGAGGTAAGAGTTCATCAAGTTCTTTTTCTAAAAGGAAAATTGTTTCAAAGTCAATTAGTGCTTAAGATGAGCATCTGAGAATTAAATTATACATCTTTCTTAGTGCGAAAGCATGATTTCTTCCATGAGAAGCTTAGTTAAAAAAAACACAAATGCTAGTTTTGATTTAGAGTATCATTCCACTATAAGACAATTCTTAGTATTGTAATATTATTATTTAATTTAACTTTCTCATGTTCAGAAACAAATGATTCACTCTGGATCTACCACAGGGAAAATACATAGGAAAACTCCTTCATGAGTTTTAATTCTCATAATGGGAAGATGTGTTGCCTCTGTGGTTCCCACGGTCAACATGTGGCTTTTAAAATGTCTCCATAATTAGAGAAGCAAGGCCAACACAATAGGCTATGAAATCTTAGTGCCATCAAATGAGGCCAAACATCTAGCCAGGTTTCCAACATTCCCATTCTAGTTTCTCACTGCTTCTGTATTACTAAGTGTTATTCATTTTCAGCACTTGCTTTTTCTTTTTCTTTTTTTTTTTTTTTTTTGAGTTGGAGTCTCACTCTGTCGCCCAGACTGGAGTGCAGTGGCTGCTCCCGGCCACAGCAGCCTCCCCTGCTGGGCTCCAGTGATCCTTCCACCTCAGCCTTCCGAGTAGCCGGAATTACAGGCGCGCGCTACCACGCCCTGCTGATTTTTTGATTTATTGTAGAGATGAGGTCTTGCTGCCCAGGCGGGTCTCGAACCCACGGGCTCAGGCAATCCACTCACCTCAGCCTCCCAAAGGCGCGGGATTACAGGCTGAGCCAGCGAGCCCGGCTCACTTGCTTTTTCTTACACTTCCTCCATTTCACTCACCTCCTTGCCCAACTCCCAGTACCTTCAAGGCCTTCCTTTACCTTTGAGAACTCTCCATAAAGGTGCTACATTTTAACCTTTACTCCAAATACAAATCTGTTTTACTCTTAGAATGAGATAAAAAAAAAAAAAAAAGAGTTCTCTATAGTTATTTATCTCTAGAGTCTTGTTAAGGTCCTTGTCATAAATATTTCACCAGTGCTCTGCCTCTGGTGCCTACCCTTGGACTAATACTATTCTCCCTTTACCCAGAATCTAACTAACCTAATTATACTTGCTAACAAATTATTGGCAATTATGACTTCATATATTAACTTGCCATGTAAAATATTGTATTTTAACACAATATTTATGAACCAAAGAATCTTTACAATTAGTATTTACTGGTACTGCAATAAATTTGTTGAAAATTCAACTCTAAACAGAGAATAACAACCAGAACTTACCTGAGATTCGCTGCCTGTAGCTTAGTTTCGCTGTGTGTGGTGTGTATGTGTATTTTTCCTTCCATGAATGCTTGACACCTAACACAGTACCTGGCACCCAGGAGGCACTTGATAAGTTACTGATAAATATAAACCAGAATATGTATTTGGACTAAGTTCCTTTCATGGTTTCACCCAATCCACTCATGTACAGGTTTAGAATTGTGTGGATGGGACAGCTTCTGACAGGCATTAATGATTATTTATTTATTTTTCTTTATGAAATAACTCATTGGGTGCCTATTAACCTTTAAATCTCCTCATCACGGTTTCTGGATCTTTCAGCCTCTTCACTCAATATAAGTTTCTTAATCACCAATGGTTTTGATGTCAAATTTAAATTTGCTGTTTCTGAGTGTGTCCCCAATGGAATACTGGTCATAAAATGAGATAGAGGACAAAGAATACTAATCTAAACTGCCACTACAGCATTTATTCAAAATGTTGTTTAGTCAAGCTTATGTAAATACTAAGAACTGACAATGATTTTAGCCAAGTTTATGTAAAAGCTAGGATTGGCCCAAGTTAAAGTCACCTCAGAAAACAGGAAGTGTTTATTGGCAAAATACATGATGACTTCACAAGAAAAACTGTCAAAAATTGTGATGATTCTCTTTAAGGGCCTGAAGAGTATCTTGTGTTCTATTCTCCTTCCTCTATAAGCCAGGTTCTTCTGCTTCCTAATAGATTCTGCTCCTTTATCACATGCGCCTTTCCCTACCCATTTTCAACTCTGTTTCTAAATCAAGACCAGCTTCTAGACCCAATGCCAGCTGCTTTAGTCAATGAATAATGTACAATTCCAAATACACAACAAGGTGATGTGAGTGGCTTAATTTATCTTTGTGCAAAAAACTGTATATATGGGTCTTCTCTAGACAATTATATTTTGACATCCCCACATACATTTAGTTTAGTTTTTGATGGTAAATAATAGGTAAATTAAGCAGCAGGACTGCCAAAATTTGCCCTAAAATGAATGTGAGCCAGGACAGGGGTAAACTACACAACTAATAAAATAATTGTAATCTGTTTATAAGACTTTTGGGTTTTCTTTACATAAAATGTAAAAAATGACTTTAAATTTAAGATTGCAAAGTATTAGCACCTGAGGCTAATTAGTTTTATAAAAGCTAAGAGTTCTCATTTGTTACCTTAACACTTATAGGGACATAACCTCACTATTACTGTTATCTCTCTTGTACTTAATGCACAATATTAGAGCATGGTAATCCTTTTGAAATTTTCTCTACCAGAAAACCAGATGTAGGTAATAAGGAAGACGAAAAGGGAAGTCAGCCTTTCACTCACAGAAAATTTAAATTCAGAATACAAAAGGAGATGTTCATATGCAATGACTGTGAAAGACAGCATCTGCCACATGGAGGCAGTCATTTGAAAGACCCAGTGAAGTATCTTTCTGTTCTTAAGATCCATTACAATGAGGCATAAATTCTGGGAAGCAATCCAGGACCTACACAAAGCAAAAAATGGCCATGTGTTCCAGACCTCATATTTCTATAGATATTAATATTTAGGTAATTGATGATATAGCTAAAATATGCTATATATGTAACAGTTATAAGTATATGTTAAAATGTAAATTTGTTTATGATATATTTAAAGAACAATTTTTATAATTCTGTTCAGATTTCATTATTAATGTATTGGAAACCTAAAAAAATTGGTAATATTTTAAATCTCTCCCCGTTTCTTTATACTATCAGGACTCACGTACTTTTTCTTACTTCTCAGTTCTTTAAGTCTTAAAATATCTCCATGATACTGTGAAATGAAATATCTGCTTTTTTCATTGATCCATAGTGTTAGAAGGGGCAATGCAGCCTGGGAAGTCAAAGCAAAATGACAGTTGTAACCAGGAGAACCTTAAAAGCTGATCTATAGTCACAGATGCAGCTGCCCCTCCCATTCTGTCTTTGTAGCCTAGAATCACCATTACCTGGAGATTTCAACATTTTTTCAAATTCTGTTAAATTCCTTCTTAACATAATACATTTCTAGGATATGAAATCTCATCCTCAAAAGCATTTTGTCTGATCACTTATAAACAAAGAATCAAATCTTTAGTATATAGGATGTAATTTGCTAAGTTATTAATTATATTTGATGTTTGACCTTTTTATGAATAATTAATTGGACATAAAAATGACATTATTTATAATCAGCTGAGCTAACCATTTCCATGAAAAGCACTAACACAAATATTTTATTAATGCTAAGATTGCCAATTTCATGTTGAAATGAGGTATGGCATTAGCCTCCTTTTATTAATGTGTTTCATTCATATCTATGAATTCCAGACCCTTTTCACTTGATACACATAGTAGTACAGGAAACTGTTCAATTACCCAGTATTACTACTTGCTAAAACTTGTCTTTCTCAAGTCATCATAGCTGCGTATGGATGTAATGATCACACTTTTATAGCTTAAGGAAGATTAAAAGAAAAAGATTTTTAAAAAGTTAGCAACAGAGAATGAGAACCTTCTTGAAACTGCTTCTGATCTTTTAAAACCATGTTTGACACATTTTTTTCCTGTGTATTTATTGCTTTATAACTAATTTGATGCAAGTTTCTTGTGCTTCATTTTATTTTATCTTATTATAGAAAAGAGACAATGTTTGATTAGTATATTTTTAATATTCAGGGTTTTTGATATAAAAAATTAAAATTTGTATATAATGGATGCACTCATCCTTAAAAATAAGGATAATTATAGATACATTAATTATGTACATTTCATTAAAACCCATTAATGTCAAGAGGAATCATTATATGCATGAAGACGTTATTAAGCATTTAATATTATTTAAGTTTTTGCTGTACTCTGGCCTCTTCAGCTTTAATAGCCTTTACTGTCCTGATAGGAATTTATCCAATTGTACAGGCACAGAATATGCTTCAGCTCATTAAAGAAAAGAAGCACTTATTCTAGAAGAGTTTAATGTGTTCTACACTCGTCTTCCAAGTGCAGCTAATTTTTGTCTTTATATGAGAAGTTTTTTTTATTATCATTAGTATTAAACTTTCTAGTTATACAAAATGGCATGCCACCCTTTTCCCTCTCCCTTTAAAAATAAACACTGAATTATTTTCAGTAATTTTGTGTTGTGTTTAAGACAGTAAGTGCAATTTTTTAACAACTTGAAAAAAATGTAAAGTGAAATTTTCTTATTTTTTAAGTAAAATATGTTTTATGTAAAAAATACTTTTGTGAAAAGCGTATAATGTAACACTCATGCCAAGTATTCATTTATTTTCCTCTTAAATTTGAGGCTATATCTTGAAATAAAGACTTAAAAAGGTTTGGATTTTTCCTAATTATTAGTTTTATATTTATAATTTTAAGTTATTTTAGGACATTAGTAGAAAGTATAACTTATAACTTGGAAAGTATGTGAACAATTTTTAAGTTTGATCTTGAGGTCAAAGTAGGGTTTTTGCAGCTGGAAATCAGAAAGACAGTAAAACAAACAATTTAGGCAAGAGAGCTAATGATGATAAGAATTCTGAAGCACTGTTTGGCTATTTTGTCCAGGCACTATACTTTTTGTTTTTCTTATGTGATTTTGTAAAATTTAACCTTGTGATAAATTTCCTATTAAATATGAGGAAACTAATGCAAGATATATTATCTGACTACCCAGAATAAATTATCAACTATTTGAATTAAAAGTGTCAGGAAATTATATTTAGTCTAGTTGTTCTGATATCAGAGGCAATACTTTGTCTTTCTTTCTTTCTTTCTTTCTTTCTTTCTTCCTTTCTTTCTTTCTTTCTTTCTTTCTTTCTTTCTTTCTTTCTTTCTTTCTTTCTTTCTTTCTTTCAAGATGTAGGGTACTAGTCAGGATTAGGCACATAAGTGGTCATCACACAGGTGAAGTTTGTGACTGCCTTTGGTTCTTACTTCTGTTTTGAAATCAAGTACCCTTATTGATGACTTGTGCCCTCCCCCCATCCCCGGCAGTGTCCTGCTATTGCTAATCCCTTTCATGTAGTATTATGATACATGTTCAGGGTCCACTTATGAGTGAGAACATGCAGTACTCAGTTCTTTGTTTCTGTGATAGATCACTGAGTGTGATAGACTCTAAATCCATCCAAGATGCTGCAAAGTTCATAATTTTGTTATTCTTTATGGCTGCCTAATATTCCATCATGTGTAAGTACCAATTTTTTTTTAACACGGTTCACTTTTTTCTTTAAAAAAAAAAAATTGTTTATTTTAAAGACCAGTTCACTTTTAACAGGCTGTGCGGTTGGCTCCATGCTTTTGCCATTGTGAATAGTTCGTGCGCAGGGTATTTTTGTTTTGTTTTTTTTTTTTTTGTAAAATGATTTGAGTTCCTTCTGGGTATATTCCCAGAAGGGGGATTCCTAGGTCTTATGCAAGGTTGGGTTTTAGATCTTTTAGGAATCGTCACACTGTTTTCCACAGAGGCCGTTACTAATTTACATTGCTACCAACAGTGTAAAAGTGTTCCCTTTTCTCTACATCCTCTGCAGCATCTGTTGTTTTTTGAGTTATTAATGATGGCCATCCTGACTGGAGTTAGGTGGTATCTCAGTGTGTTTTGATTTGCGTTTCTTTGACGATTAGCGAGGCAGAGCATTTTTTCATGTATCTGTTGGCTGCTCGTATGTCTTCTTTTGAGAAGTATCTATTCATATCTTTTGCCCACTTTTTAATAGGGCTGTATTTCAAATACATTTTTGTTTTCCCAAATGAGGTATAGATAGATACCATCATTTGTAATGAGATTTTGTAGTGACTCAAAGAAAAAATTGTTTAAAAATTAATATTTAATCATGTTATAGTTAGCGTCTATTAATGTCAAGAGTTGTTAATTTTCTGTGTTATAAAGATCCCTTTTATTAATTTCTTAACACAAATAATAAAAATATAGCATGTAAGCTGTCATGAATATAGACCATAGTACACACAAAATTTTCTTTACACAATAATTTTATTACTTAGTTCAAGATATGTTATTGTCCCTGAAGGCCTTCTAGTAGGACAAGACTTGGACGTGAAGGACAGTGATATTGACGATTCTAACTGTGTAGGACTTGGCTAATGTGCATGTATGTATATTAGTTTTTAACAAAAACAATTAAAATATAAAAATAAATAAATGAATGGTAAAAATGAAATAAAATATAAGGAAAGAAAACCTTTTGTACAATACAAAGAGAAAAATATTTCATATGATTGTATAATTTGTTTAAAGATAAGTATTATCATAAAAGAGTAAAAAAAAGTTTATAGAATAAAATGTTGTAGTAAGCTAAGTTTAATTTGTTATTGAAGAAAAAAAGCTTTTTTCCTAAATGTAGTATGCCTAAATGAACAGTGTTTATAACTCTACAGTAGGTTTCTGAAATATTTTAGGCCTCTGCATTCCCTCATTATTACTCACTAACTGACTCACCTAGAGCAACCTCTAGTTCTACAAGTTCCATTCGTGGTAAGTGCCCTAAACAGGTGTACCATTTTTTAAAATCTTTTATATCATATTTTGACTATATCTTTCTGTGTTTACATATGTTTAGATGCACAAATACTATTGCATTATAATTGCCTACAGTATTCAGTACAGTAAGATGCTGTAAAGTTTTGTAGCCTAACAGCAATAGTCTAGACCTTATAGCTTATTTGTGTAGTAGGCTCTACCATCTAGGTTTGTGTAATTACACTCTGTGATGTTTGCACATTGACAAAATCATCTAACAATACAATGTTCAGAATATATCTTCATCATTAAGTAGCATATGACTATATATTTATAGCAAAAAAAAAATCTTTTCAAGAAAAAAAAAAAACATTATGTTTAAAGACTTAAAATCCTAGAAAGAAAAAAGTGCATAGATTATAAGGTGCTTAATGGCAGAAAAGGCAAGGTATTTTTTTTGTCATTGTTTATCAATGCTTAGCATACTATCTTGTACATAGTAGAAAGTTAAAACAACATATCAAATAGCTTTTGGTGCTTATAAAGCTAAACTTCCAACTCTGTGGGGTCCTTCATTGTAGAAACACTACAATGATCTGTCAGTTATGGTGAGGTTTTTTTTGTTTGTTTTTTCTTTAAAGCCTCTAATTTCTTTCTCTATATGTGTAATCTTTTCTCCTCCCATAAACTTCAAAGTGCCAACACCATTACTTAGAATTATTATTATGAATTAACACAAACTATAAGTTTATTTATTAAGCATTTTGAAGTAAAAGGCACTACGTTAAGTAAACAAGTCAAACATTCAAGTTCAATATAGTAGAAATAGTGGCATAATTGGAAAAATAGAGATTATACACTAAATGGAAAGGTACAGTTTGTGGTATATCAGAAAAAGCTTCAAGGAGAAAGTAATATCTAATTTGAAAAGTTTATAAAAAGAAGACTGTCAAAGTGAGATTTGGAGATTGAATGTTTCAGCAAGAAGATTTTATAACTAAGATAAAAAATCATGGCTTCAATGAGATATAGAAAGAAATGCAATCATTCTAAAGAAAAGAGTAGAGAGAGACGAGAACAACATGAGATATTTCATGAAATAAGGGAAGAAAGATAAAAAGAAACTAGATTCCCCACATCTGGGCTTCTATGTCATCTTCTTTGATATTTATAAATCAGTCTTATTTACTTTGAATTGCTTTATATTTTTGACTTATCATCCATTGTATTTGCAATTGACTTTTCCTTATACACCCTTAAAGAAAGGGCTTGATATCAGATAAATCTGAAAAATTTTCTCTATGTCCAGTATGGTTTAAAGCATTCATTATATTCTTATTTATTTTTTTAGAATTCCATTGATTCGAGTATTTACATAGGCCTATAAATTATAAACAGAAAGATCTTGGGAAGAAATTAATTTCAAGGTGTAGTTGGAAACAAATTATTCTTTTTTAATTTTTTAAATTATTTATTATAAAGATGTGGGGCACAGTTCAGGGTTAGGTACACAAATGTTAGTTATGCAGGTACCCTTGTTGATGAGGTGTGCCCCTCCCTCCCCTGGCAGTTTCCCTCAACTGCCAATCACACCCCTACTCTGGCAGTTTTCCACTACTGCCAAACCCTTTCTTATAGTATTATAATTGTTCAAGGTTTACTTATGAGTGAGAACCTATGGTACTCTCTTCTTTGTTTCTGTGTTAGATCACTGAGTATGATTGACTCTAAATCCATTCAAATTGCTTTAAAATCCTTTATTATGACTGCATAATATTTTGTTGTATATATGTACAACATTTTTTTAATCCAGTCCAACTTTGATCGGCAGCATGGTTGGTTCCATGTTTTTGCTATTTGAATAGAGCTGTAACAAATATATGTGCAGGTATCTTTTTTTTAGAATGATTTGAGTTCCCCCGAGTATATTCCCAATAGGGGAATTGCTGGGTCATATGGAAAGTCAATTTCTATATCTTTCAGAAATCACCACACTGTCTTCCAAAGAGGTTGCACTAGTTTGCATTACCACCGGCAGTGTAGAAGCATTCCTTTTTCTCCATTCCTCGCCAGCATCTGTTGTTGTTTGTTTTATTAATGAAGGCCATTCTTACTGGGGTTAGGTGATACCTCAATGTGGTTTTGATTTCCATTTATCTGATGATGAGTGAGGCTGAACACTTTTTCAAGTGTCTGTTGGCTGCCCATATATCTTCTTTTAAGAAGTGTCAGGTTGGAACAAGAAGAAATTGAGACCCTAAATAGACCAATAACAATCAAAGAAATCAACTACGTAATAAGAAAACTTCCTACAAAAAAAAGCCCT
>NW_007250686.1:0-792 GCF_000164805.1 Carlito syrichta
AACTGGAATTCTAGGTCAACCAGGAAATGTCGTGGTGTCTTGCTGATAATGAAGCAGGAATTTCAGTAATGGGAGTACTCTTATACAGAACACCACACGACCTGTTGCTACGGAAGAATAAGGAATCTTGGTTACACGAGGCCTCCATCCCAAAAGCCTACAGAAAGTCTTGCTAAGAGATAACCACCATTCAGGTTTTGAGAGTAGGAATCTGGAAAATTGGTGTCCTCATATACAGTAAACTGCACTGTCTATTGCTAAAGGAGAAAAAGAATCTGGTTTACACGTGTCCTTCATCCCAATAAAACTTCAGGTTTTCTTGCTAAGGGCTTAACACGAATTTGGGTTTTTGAAGCATTAACTAGGGAAATTAAATGCTCATATACAGACAAATACACTGACTTTTCCTAAGAAAGAATAAGGAATGAGGGTGACATGTTTCCACAATCTCCTATATATCATACGGCATCTTCCTAAGATCTAAACAAGAATCAAGCTTTTGACGCATGTATCTGTGAACAGGAGTACTCATATAGAGGTAAGTGCACGGCTGTTGCTAAAAATAAGGAATCTGGGTTATTCGAGTCTTCAGTCCTGAAAATATACACGGCATCTTGCTGACGGCTAAAGAAGAATCAGGGATTAGAGGCATGAATGTCGGTAACAGCCATCCTCATATACAGGAAACTACATGGTCTCTTGCTAATAAATGGAAGAAATCTGTTTTCCACGGTTTCTCTATCAAAAAATCTACATGACTTCTTACTAAGGGCTAAACAAGAATCAGGGTTC
>NW_007250686.1:1661-2802 GCF_000164805.1 Carlito syrichta
AATCCTTTTGTTTCCTGGGACCATCTACAACCATAATCATATTCCCCAGAATCAAAAGGTATATTGGTAAAAAATTCTTTGATTCAGGTGACCTCAAAGTAAACAAATTCTTGTGGGTGGGCAGGTAGGAATTGGGGTTTGGGTTTGGAATATTCCACATTTTGTGGAGGTCTTGTGAAGGTGAAACAGTAATCTTGGATTCCAGTTCCCAAAGAACATTATGGACGTCTTTCTCTTGATATCTAAAAAACTGGATTTCTCGGTCACCAGGAACTGTCTTGGCGTGCTGCAGAGTGAAGCAGGAAGCTGGGTAATGGAGGACATAATATACAGGAAACTATACGTCATATTGCTGAGGAAGTATAAGGAATGTTCCTTATATGAGTCCTCACTCCGAAAATTACAGGCCGTCTTCCTAAGAGGTAACCACGAATCAGAATTTGAAGCTGGATCTGGGAAATGGAAGTCCTCTCATACAGGAAACTTGACTGCCTATTGCTAAGTAAGAATAAGGAATCCGCGTTACCCAGGTCCTCAATTCCAAAAAAGCTTAAGGTCATCTTGCTATGGGCTAAACACGAATCATGGTTTTTTTGAGCATGAATCTGGGAAATGGAGTCCTTATTTACAGTCAACAACATGACCTTTTGCTATGAAAGCATAAGGAACCTGGGTTACACGAGTCCTCAATCCCAAAAACCTACAGAGCATCTTGGAAAGTGTTAAAACGAAATCAGAGTTTCGAATCAGGATTTATCTAATGAGTGTCCTATTATATAGGAAAATACACAGACCCTAGCCAAGGAAGAAAAAGAATCGAGGTTACAGCACACCTCAGTCAGGAAAATCAACAGGCCTTCTGGTGTTGGTTAAATAATAATCAGGGTTTAGAAGCTTGAACAAGGGTAACAGCAGTCCTCATATACAGAATCTACACAATCCCTAGCTAAGAAAAAATAAGAAACCTGTTCTACACGGTTCCTCCCTCAGAGTATCTACATGACATCTTGCTAATGGCAAAACAAGAATCAGGGTCTCTAAACAGGATTCTGGGGAAGGGAGTCCTCATATACAGGGCATTACCTGGCCCCTCACTGGTAATAGCAGTACTCATATGCAGATCTACATGATCTCTAGCTAA
>NW_007250686.1:3792-11108 GCF_000164805.1 Carlito syrichta
TCTCGGGTCCTATATCCCAATAAAAATTCAGGGTTTGTTGTTAAGGGTAAACACGAATTTGGGTTTTTGAAGCATAAACTAGGGAATGAAATCCTCATATACAGGGAAATGCACTGGCTTTTCCTAAGAAAGAATAAGGAATGTGGGTGATATGTTTTCTCAATCTCTAAAAAAGCATACGGCGTCTTCCTAAGATCTAAACTAGAATCAAGCTTTTGACGCATGTATCTGTGAACAGGAGTACTCATATACAGGTAACTGCCCAGCTGTTGCTAAAAATAAGGAATCTGGGTTATATGAGTCCACCGTCCTGAAAATCTACAGAGAATCTTGTTCATGGCTAAAGAAGAATCAGGTATTCGAGGCATGAATGTGGGTAATAGCAATCCTCATATACAGGAAACTTCATGGCCTCATGCTAATAAAAGCGAAGAAATATGTTTTCCAGGGTTCCTCTATCAAAAATCAACATGATTTCTTACTATGGGCTAAACAAGTTTCAGGGTTTCTAAACAGGAATCAAGGGAAAGAGACTCCTCACATACAGGACACTATATGGCCTCCGACTAAGTATGAAAAAGAATCATTGTTGTACACGCCCTCAATCCAAAAAATTCCCAGGTTTTCTGCTATGGGAAAACAAGAAACAGATCTTCGAGGTCCTCAAATGTTTCAGAGCACTTTAGCATTCGTGTATTAGGAATTGGTCATTTCAGGACTCTAGCAACATTCTGGTCCCCTTAAAAATTGTAAATGGTATTGGGCACTCCAAGTCCGTTAGGTTCCTGAGAACAAACAAACCCAGATTCCAGGACAAAAAGAGTCTTGTTGCCATTCCTGCCATATTTGGATGTAACTATGGTCTTAAGGTGAACCCTGTAATCCTTCCCCTTCCGTGTCTCTTTTTATTTTGAGGCGGGTCAAGGCTTTTGCATTTGCCAAATGTTTACTACGTACTTTTAATGATAACCAGGAATCATGGAATCCACGAACCTAGGAAACGTCTGGGCATCTGTCTTTTGATATACTGAAATTGGAATCCAATTCGACAGGAAAAACCAAGGCATATTACTGACAATTAAAAGGAAATACCGTTCTAGGAGTTCTCATTTTCCGGAATCTACAGGGCCTCTTGATAAGGTTTAATCAGCAATCTGGGCTTCTGGGTCCCTACATTTTCAGAGCTACTAGCTCCGTGGATACTCTAAATCTGTCCTTACAGATCCTGAGGATTTTTATGGTCCTCTTGTTAGTTATAATCGAAGATTTGGACCTAGAAATCCTTTTGTTTCCTGGGACCAACTACGACAATTATCTTTTTCCCCAGAATAAAAAGGTATATTGGTACAAAGTTCCTCGATTCACGTGACTTCAAAGTACAGAAAATTCTTTTGGGTTGGCAAGTAGGAATAGCGGTTTTGGGTTTGGAATATTCCACATTTTGGGGAGGTCTTGTGAAGGGGAACCAGGAATCTTGGATTTCAGTTCCCAAAGATCATTATGTACGTCTTTCTCTTGATATTCAAAAAAATGGAATTCTCAGTCACCAGGAATAGTCTCGGCATCCTGAAGAGTGAAGCAGGAAGCTGGGTAATTTAAGTCATCATATACAGGTAACTACACGTCATATTGCTAAGGAAGTATAAGGAATCTTCCTATATGAGTCCTCAATCCCAAAAACTACAGGCCGTCATCCTAAGATGTAACCACAAATCAGGATTTTGAAGTAGGAATCTGGGTCATGGGAGTCCTCACATAAAGGAGACTTCACTGTCTATTGCTAAGTAAGAATAAGGAGTCTGCGATACTCAGGTCCTCAATCCTAAAAAAATTTAAGTCGTCTTGCTATGGGCTAAACACGAATCATGGTGTTTTCGAGCATGAATCTGGAAAATGGAGTTCTTATTTACAGACAACTACATGACCTTTTGCTAGGAAGGAATAAGGAATCTGGGTTACACGATTACTCAATCCCAAAAATCTACAGAGCATCGTGGAAAATTCTAAAAAGAATCAGAGTTTCGAAGCAGGATGTATCTAATGAGAGTACTAATATACAGGAAAATACACAGCCCCTTGCCAAGGAAGGAAAACAATCGGGGTTATAGCAGTCCTCAGTCCATAAAATCAACAGGCCATCTGCTGTAGGCTAAACAAGAATAAAGGTTTAGAAGCTGGAACATAGGCAATAGCAGTCCAAATATGTAGAATCTATATGATCTCTAACTCAGGAGAACTAAGAAATCTCTTTTACACTATTCCTCCGTCACAATATCTACATGACATCTTGCTAATGGCAAAAGCAGAATCAGGGTTTCCAAACAGGATTCTGGGGAAAGGGAGTCCTCATATACAAATATTACACGGCCCATTGGTAAAGAAGGATAAGGAATATGTGTTACACTAGTCCACAATCCGAAAAATTCTCAGGATGTCTTGCTGGGTATAAAGAAGAATCAGGGCTTCGAGCTCGTCTCATGTTTCAGAGATATTTGTCTTGTGGGTATTATGAATCAGTCATTTCAGGACTCCAGCAACATTTTGGCCCTCTTGAGAGTTGTAATCGGGTATCTGGTAGTACAAATCCCTTAAGTTCCTCCGGACAATTAAGGCCAGATTCCAGGAAAAATATATCATATTGCCGTATTTGGATGTAACTTTGGTCTTTAGATGAACTTGGTAATCCTTAAATTCCCGTTTGTCCTTTATTTGTAGAGGGGTTGAGGGTTTTGTAGTTCCCAAATATTTAGTATGTATTATTTAAATGTAACCAGGATCCATGGATTCCACATCCCTAGGAAACATCTGGACATCTGCATTTTTGTACACAGAGTTTTGAAATCCACATGGACAGGGAAATTCAGGGCATCTTGCTGAGAACGGAAAGGGAATTCGATTCTTGTAGTTCTCAATTGCTTAAATCTACAAATTCTCTTGCAATGGTTTAATCAGCAATCTGGGCTTCTATGTCGCCACCTATTTAGTGTGTCTTTTGAAAAGGGCCAGGAATCTTGGGTTCCAATTCCTCAAGAACTTTATGGGAGTCTTTCGCTTGATATCCAAGCAATAGGAATTCTAGGTCCCAGGAAATATCTTGGTGTCTTGCTGAGAATGAAGCAGGGATTTCAGTAATGCGAGTCCTCATATACAGGACACTTCATGAACTGTTGCTACGGAAGAATAAGGAATCTTGCTTACACGAGTCATCCATCCCAAAAACCTACAGTCCGTCTGGCTAAGAGATAACCATCATTCAGGATTTGGGAGTAGGAATCTGGATAATGGGAGCCTCATATACAGGAAACTGCACTGTCTATTGCTAAAGAAGAATAAGGAATCTGGTTTACATGTGTCCTCCTTCCCAATAAAACTTCAGGGATTCTTGCTAAGGGCTCAACACGAATTTGTGTTTTGGAGCATAAACTAGGGAAATGAAATCCTCATATACAGGAAAATGCACTGACTTTTCCTAAGAAAGAATCAGGAATGTGGGTGATATGTTTTCTCAATCTCAAAAAGTATAGGGCGTCTTCCTAAGATCTAGTAAGAATGAAGCTTTTGACGCATGTATCTGTGAACAGGAGTACTCATATAGAGGTAACTGCAGGGCTGTTGCTAAATATAAGGAATCTGGGTTATATGAGTCCTCAGTCCTGAAAAACTACAGGGCACCTTGATGATGGCTAAAGAAGAATCAGGGATTCGAGACATGAATGTGGGTAATAGCAATCCTCATATAAAGGAAACTACATGGCCTCTGGCTAATGAAAGAGAAGCAATCTGTTTTCCACGGTTCCTCTATCAAAATATCTACATGACTTCTTACTAAGGGCTAAACAAGAATCAGGGTTTCAAAAAAGGAATCAAGGGAAAGAGAGACCTCCCATACAGGACACTACACGGCCTCCAACTAAGTACTAATAAAGAATCATTGTTGTACGCGTCCTCAATCCAGAAAATTCCCAGGTTGTCTGCTATGGGACAAACAAGAAATAGATCTTCGAGCTCCCCAACTGTTTCAGAGTAATTTAGCATTCGGATATTATGAATCGGTCATTTCAGGACTCCAGAAGGATTCTGGTCCAGTTAAAAGATGTAAATGGTATTGGGCCCTCCAAGTCCAATAGGTACCTTAGAACAACTAAGGCCAGATTCCAGGACAAACAGAATCTTCTTCCCATATTTGGATGTAACTCTGGTCTTAAGGTGAACTCTGTAATCCTTCCCCTTCGATGTCTTTTTTTTTATTTTGAAATGGGACAAGGGTTTTGCACTTGCCAAATGTTTACTACGTACTTTTAATGGTATCCAGGAATCATGGAATCCACGAACCTAGGAAATTTTTGGCATCTGTGTTTTGATATACTGAATTTGGAATCCAAATCGACAGGAAAGATCAGGACCTCTTACTGAGAATTAAAAGGAAATCCGGTTCTAGGAGTTCTCTTTTTCCAGAATCTACAAGGCCTCTTGATAAGGTTTAATCAGCAATCTGGGCTTCTTGGTTCCTACATTTTCAGAGCTACTTGCTCCGTGGATTCACTAAATCTGTCATTAAACATCCTCAGGATTTTTCTGATCCTCTTGTTTGTTGTAATCAAGGATTTGGCCCTAGAAATCACTTTGTTTCCTGGGACCATCTACGACCATAATCATATTCCCCAGAATCAAAAGTTATATTGGTACAAAATTCTTCGATTCAGGTGACCTCAAATTACAAAAAATTATGTGGGTGGGTACGTAGGAATTGGGGTTTGGGTTTGGAATATTCCCATTTTCGGGAGGTCTTGTGAAGGAGAACCAGGATTCCTGGATTCCAGTCCAAAGAACATTATGGACGTCTTACTCTTGATATCCAAAAAATTGAAATTCTCTGTCACCAGTAAATGTCTCGTCATCCTGAAGAGTGAAGCAGGATGCTGGGTTGGAGGTTATAATATAAAGGAAACTATATGTCATATTTCTAAGGAAGTATAAGGAATCTTTTTTATATTAGTCCTCAATCCGAAAATTACAGGTCGTCTTCCTAAGAGGTATCCATGAATCAGGATTCGAAGCAGGATCTGGGAAATGGAAGTCCTCAAATACAGGAAACTTCATTGCCTATTGCAAAGTAAGAATAAGGAATCCGCGTTACACAGGTCCTCAATTCCAAAAAAGCTTAAGGTCATCTTGCTATGGGCTAAACACGAATCATGGTGATTTTGAGCATGAATCTGGGAAATGGAGTCCTTCTTTACAGGCAACAACATGACCTTTTGCTAAGAAAGCATAAGGAACCTGGGTTACACGAGTCCTCAATCCCAAAAACCTAAAGAGCATCTTGGAAAGTGTTAAAACGAAATCAGAGTTTCGAAGCAGGATTTATCTAATGAGTGTCCTATTATACAGGAAAATACACAGACCCTAGCCAGGGAAGAAAAAGAATCGAGGTTATAGCACACCTCAGTCAGGAAAATCAACAGGACTTCTGGTGTTGGTTAAATAATAATCAGGGTTTAGAAACTTGAACAAGGGTAACAGCAGTCCTCATATACAGAATCTACACAATCTCTAGCTAAGGAAAAATAAGAAACATGTTCTACACTGTTCCTCCCTCAGATTATCTACATGAGATCTTGCTAGTGCTAAAACAAGAATCAGGGTTTCTAAACAGGATTTTGAGGAAAGGGAGTCCTCATATACCGGACATTACCTGGCCCCTCGCTAAGGAAGAATAAGGAATCGGTGATTCACTAATCCACAATCCGAAAAATTCTCAAGGTGTCTTGCTGCGGTGTAAACAAGAATCAAGACTTCGAGCTGGTCTCATGTTCAGAGATATTTGGCTTGTGGTTATTATGAATCAGTCATTTCAGGACTCCAGCAACTTTGTGGTCCTCTTGAGAGTTGTAAACTGTTATCTGGTAGTACAAGTCCCTTAGTTTCCTTGCGACAATTAAGGCCAGATTCCCGGAAAAATAGTATCATTTTACCGAATTTGGATGTAACTTTGTTCTTAAGATGAACTTGGTAAACCTTAAATTTCCGTTTGTACTTTATTTAGAGAGGGGCTGAGGGTTTTGCAGTTGGCAAATATTTAGTAAGGATTATTAAAATGTAACGAGGATTCATGAAATCCAAGTCCCTAGAAAACATCTGGGCATCTGCATTTTCTATACAGACTTTTGTAATCCACATGGACAGGGAAAATCAGGGCATCTTGCTGAGAATGAAAAGGGAATCCGGTGCATGGACTTCTCAATCGCCTATATCTACAAGGTCTCTTGATAAGGTTTAAACAGCAATCTGGGCTTCTATGTCGCCACATTTTTAGTGTGTCTTTTGAAAAGGGACCAGGAATCTTGGGTTCCAATTCCTAAAGTACTTTATGGGAGTCTTTCTCTTCATATCCACGCAACTGGAACTCTAGGTCACCAGGAAATATCTTTACGTCTTTTGAAAATGAAGCATGAATTTCAGTAATGGGAGTCCTCATATACAGAACATTACACCACCTGTTGCCACGGACGAATATGGAATCTTGCTTAAACGAGTCCTCCATCCCATAAGCCAACAGAGCATCTTGCTAAGAGGTAACCAACATTCAGACTTTTGGAGTAGAAACTGGATAATGGCAGTCCTCATAAACAGGAAACTGCACTGTCTATTGCTAAAGGAGAATAAGGAATCTGGTTTACACGTGACCTCCATCCCAATAAAACTTCAGGGTTTCTTGCTAAGGGCTAAACACGAATTCGGTTTTTTGAAGCATAAACTAGGGAAATGAAATCCTCATACACAGAGAAATGCACGGACTTTTCCTAAGAAAGAATAAGAAATGTGGGAGACATGTTTTCACAATTTCCAAAAAAGTATACAGCGTCTTCCTATGATCTAAACCAGAATCAAGCTTTCGAAGCATGTATCTGTGAACAGGAGTACGCATATACAGGTAACGGTATGGATGTTGGTAAAAATAAGGAATCTAGATTATACGAGTCCTCAGTCCTGAAAATCTACAGGGCATCTTGCTGACGGTTTTAGGGTAATTAGGGATTTGAGGCATGAATGTGGGTAATAGCAATCCTCATGTACAGGAAACTACATGGCCTCTTGCTAATAAAAGAGAAGAAATCGGTTTTCGACGGTTCCTCTTTCAAAAAATCTGCAAGACTTCTTACTAAGGGCTAAACAAGTATCAGGGTTTCGAAACAGGAATCAAGGGAATGAGAGTCCTCACATACATGAGACTACTTGGCCTCCAACTAAGTACGAATAAAGAATCATGGTTGTAGGCGCCCTCAATCCAAAAAATTCCCAGGTTGTCTGCTATG
>NW_007250687.1:0-18864 GCF_000164805.1 Carlito syrichta
CGACCTGTTCTTCCTTATGAGGGTCTTCTGGATTTGTTCACTTTTCCCTCTGCTTTACACTCTGTCTATTCAGCAGTTTGCAGTCTTGGTCCGTTCAGAGAATCTCACCAGTTCACCTATGCCATCTCCATCTTGCCCTGTCTCTCTAAATATTTTTAATATAACACCTACTCTCCTCACTACCAATTTTTGTCTTGGTGCATTTGAGCTGCAATGACAAAAAATACAGACTGGGTGACTTATAGAACACAAACTTTTATCCCCACATTTCTGGAGGCTGGGAAGTCCAGGATCAACGCACCAGCATATTTAGAGTCTGGTGAGGACCTATTCCTCATGGATGGCACTTTGTACTCGTGTTCTTTCATTGTGGAAGGGGCAAACAAGTTCCCTTGGACCTTTATAGAAAGGATACCAATCCCATTTGCAATGGCTCTACCCTCTCAATCTAGTCACTTTCCAAAGGTCTCACTCAGCTTTTAGTACCATTACATCGGGGATTAGGTTTCAACATATAAATTTTGGGGGAACACAGTCAAACCATAGCATAGTTCTATCAGTTGATGAAAGGGAACTATTAAAGAATCCAACTATAATTATGGATTTGTCTATCCTTTCAACTAGATCAGATTTTATTTTATGAATAGGAAGTTCTCAACATCACATAGGCTTTTTAAAACTGTGTAAAAAGTAACCATTTTTTTCTCATCAAATGGTGTAAAAAGTAACCATTTTTTTCTCATCAATGTTATAATGAAATCATGATGAAGAAAAAATGACAGTATTCCAGGACCTGCTGTATGTCTTTTTGCTTAAAGTCAGTTTCAAAGAACGTATCAATGATATTAAGTGATGACTAACTGAATTGTTCCAAAGTCTCCTTTATTGACTCCTTTTTTTCTTTTTTAAGGTTTGCATGATACATATTTTTATATCCTTTTATTTTCAACCAATCTATGTCACTGAGTTTGAAGTTTCTGGTAAACAGCATATGATGGGATCATCTTCCCTCCACTCTGCCAATCTCTGTCTTTTGATTGATGTAGTTTGATCATTTACATTTAAAGTACTTAGTACATTAGGACCTAAGTGTGCCATTTTATTGCTTTTTATCTAATTTTTGTTTTCTATTTCTATCTACTTATTTCTCGTAGGCTACTAAAGATTCCATCTTGATTTATTTATTGCTATTAAGTATATCTTTTTGCATAACTTTTGTAGTGGTTGACCTGGCTATTACAATAAAATATGTGATTTACTACAGTCTAGTGACATTTGACTCTTTGGGTTGAAGTGTGAAAATTGTACCTCCATTTAAGTTTATCTTTCTCACTTTTTAATGTCATTGTCTTAGGTCTTAAATAGTGAGATAATTTTTCTGTCAATCATCAAATGTGTTTAGTAAAATTTGTGAGAAAAAGAGGAGTCTATCATGGTACCCATACTCTGTTCTTTCCCTTGTTATGCTCCAAGGGTCTTTCTTTACCACTTCCTTTTTGTTTAAACCTCTTTCGCCAATCTTTAAATGTAGGCTTACTAGCAACTCATTCTTTTAGTTTCCTTCACCTGACAATGTCTTGATTTCCTCTTAATTTCTGAGATATTTTCACTGAATACAGAATTCATGGCTGATTTTTTTCTTTCAGTTTTTAAAAAGTGTTGTGTACTTTCTTCTGGCCTCCATAGTTTAACAGGAGAAATCTAATATACTCAAATTTGTGTGATCCTATATGAAATCCATTTTTCTCTAGATGCCTTCAAGATTTTTCTTGTCTTTAGTATTCAGATTAATTATAATATTTCTTGGCATGGATTTTTGTTGCTGTTGTTGATCCTGTATGGACTTCACTTGGCTTCTTGAGTCTATACATCTGTCTTTTGTCAAATTTGGGGAGTTTTAGCCATTATTTCTTCACATTTTTAGTCCTTTTCTCTTTCTCCTCTCCTTGTGGTACACCAATGCTATAAATGTTTAATCTTTTGTTATTGTCCTAAGGCCCCTGTGGCTGTTTATTTTTTTAAGTATATTTTCTCTCTGTTGTTCAGATTGAACAAATTATAGTGATTTGTCATCAAGTTCACTGATTATT
Organism: Carlito syrichta; assembly: GCF_000164805.1. NCBI lineage: Eukaryota > Metazoa > Chordata > Mammalia > Primates > Tarsiidae > Carlito > Carlito syrichta. The sequence continues at coordinate 2,091 of NW_007250687.1, forward strand.
TCCTCTGTTGTCTCCACTCTACTATTGAACTCATTCAGTAAGGTTTTTATTTTTTATTATACAAAAATATAATAGTTTTTGTTATATATGTATTTGTTATTATACAAAAATATAATAGTTATGTAATTTCCATTTGGTTCTTGATTTTTTTTTTACTGAGTTTTTTATTTCTTTCAAGAAATTTTATATTTACTTGCTGAAGCATCTTTATGATGGCTGCTTTAAAATTCTTGCCAAATAACTCCAGCATCTGATTCGTCGTATGTTGGCATCTGTTGCCTTTCTCATTCATGCTGCAAATTTCTTGGCACTTGGTATGACAGGTAATTCTCTGTTGTATTCCAGACAATTACCTATTATACTAGGAAACTCCAGGTCCCATTTACATATTTCATTTTAGCAGGCGTTGCCCTGATTATGCTTAGTGAGCAGGTCCTGGCTTGCCTTGTGGACTATGGTCCCACTGACAGTTTAATCATCAGAGCCTTTCAGTGCTATTTTGGTCTGCTTGGTTTATGTGGTGTCTCTGAGGCTCTCACTGGTCCCAGCTGATGCTACCTAAGGGACAGAGGGTGTCTCTCACTGGGGAATGGGAGCCGCAGGCTCACAGCTATCAAGTTTCCCTGGCATAGCATTTGTTGTAGAAGGTCACCCTGCTAGCTGCGGATAGAGTGTGCTTCCCAGGTGTGGTTGGGTGCTTGTTGTGGCAGGATACCTGCTATAGTTTCCCCAGGCACTCAAGACTCCCTGGAAAGGGGTAGGAGTCTCTGATCCAATGGGGACAGACAGGCTTCCTGGGCTAGATCAATTGTTGTAGTGGAATCCCGTTTGCGGTTCCTGCTTCCTGGACACCTGGGTTGGTGACAAGCTCTCAGTGAGCCAATGCCACGTCTGTTGCCTCCAGCCAAGCTTCACACTGTGGCCCCATTTCTTGGGAACTTTAAGACCATTTGTGAGTTTTCAGTTTTGTGTTGTTTGCCAGTTCAACAGTCCTGTTGTCCAAGTGTTTCCAGACATAGCCAAACTGTATGTTGTAAATGTTCCTTCCTGGTACTGCCCCAACTCTACCTGGAAAATTCCAATTCATCTTCTGAGACTGGCTTAAATGTGATCCCCCAAGAACACTGGACAGCTCATCCCACCTCCCTGGTGGCCACAAAAGTCTCTAAACAAGACACAGAAGCACAACTGAGGTATGGATCTGCTATCCCCAGTGGGTGGGGCTAAGGCACCATTACACAGATTGATGACCCGAAAGTTGGTGGGCTGAGGTGCCTATCACGTAATAGAAGGATGGGCCCAGGTATTCATTATTAAATAGACTGCTGAGAGATGAACAGGGAACCGTGACTGCCTCTTGCAACATGTGGCAGGGGCCTGTCCAGTTGAGGCCTTGTGGTCACTGGCTCTCTCCACCAGTCCCTGGATTGACTCTGGCCTGGGACCTATGTGCACATCCTATGAGCCCAGCGTTTGTGACAAATACTGTGTTTTTGGAAAGTGCACTCTTTAAACTATGGTAAAATCGATACCCTGCCCACTTCTCCACCCTGTCACAGTGATCAAGGGTCTGGGCAATGACTGACTTCAGAGCTCGCTGGGAACTTCCTGTTGTCACGATTTAACCCGTCACCACCTGTTCTCTCTTCCACTCTGAGGCACTAATACCAGAACCATTTCAAGTCCATCTTCCCAACACACCTGAGGTAAAAAATTATCTTCTTTGTGTCTCATTGCAGTGGAAAGCCAAAGCCTGCAGAGAGAAAATGTTGTGCTGGGGAGAGTGACAGCTAACTGAAATCTGTGACCGAAATGAGCCCAAGGTATTGCTTCTTTTCTCATGTGGATGTGAGGAAACGAGGTTAGCAGCGATCCTATGTCCCATCACTTGACTGAGGAGGGAGGGAACGGCACTGAAAGGGCAGAAAGCCAGCAGAAAGAAGGGAACACCCTATAGGGATGAGGGGAAGAGTATCCGTTGGCGGTGGGGAGGGTGGAAGAGGCAGGTGACACTGGGCTATCTCTAGCATTTGCTGAAGTATAAAATAATCCACCAGACCTTTACTATTCAGTTGGGTAGACACTGGGAGCTCCCCTCAGGGGTTGGTTCACTTCAGGGTGTCTTCAGGGGTGTCTTCCTGCAGTTTAGGGATATTTATAGCAACACCAAAAACGTATCCGTACCCATCATGAACACTGTGCCTTGTAAGTAATTTTTAAAAATCTTTAAACATAACTTTTCAGAGATCTCTGGGCAGAAATCTCAAAATATTTTCCTGAAGGCAAAACACACATGAATTTGTACCTGTATCTACTGATCCATAATCCCACAGGCACACACATATATGCATAAGCACACATGCAGATGCACACAGACACATGTACACATACACCCATGTACACACATGCTTACACACAAAGATGCACACGTGCATACACAGACATGCACACACAAACGCAGCACACTTGAGGGCACACAAATGCCTGTCTTGCTGAGGCTTACCAGGTTCATAATTTTATTATACTCTGAATAGAGATGATATTTAAAGAGCAGAGAAAAAAGACTATACAAAGGATTTATGGAACATTCATTTACATAATGGATATATTCTTTACAATATCAGAAAAGCAAAAATATGCACTAACAGGTAAGGCAGATAAGAAGACATTACAGGGTCTTTGACGCTGACGATAAATGCGGTGTGACTTTTAACACGGTTATAGCTTAACACTGGAGGAATACAACAACACGTTTACTGAGTAGGTTAGTAGGACCCTGGCTATAATATGTGTCAGGCACAATTGCTGAGTACTTGTCCCGTTGATTCCCAAGGACAGTATGCACCTGCCCCAAATGACTGGGAAACATTCCTTCTTCCGTGGGCCCATGCCAGCTGTGGCGGGGGCTTGCTCATGGTTTCTGAGCCCGCAATACAGTTTTGGTGATGTGGACTCATCTTGTTCTGTTTAATGCACAAGGAACACACGAAGGAAAGAAATCTGCCGTACCAGCTCGTCGGAAACCATGAAAACTTGCTTCCTTTGGTTCCTTGGAGAGAGTTACCTGTTTGGAGCAAATCCCTTAATGCCTTTGACCATTTTTACCTTGAATAAAAAAATCACACCTGGTCACTCAGTTCAAAAAACCATATTCGTATGGCTTCTTGAGTGCTCTCCATGAGATGGCCGCAGGAGGCCCCGATGTCTCTGTAATTCACTGGCAGGTTGTGCTTCTCAATACTGTACCCCTGTTTTGCTTGGGCTTCAAAAGAAGCCCTCTCATCCTTCACTGGAAGGATAAGGGACCTGGCCTGTGCTCTTTGGGTCAAACATGGACCAGCTCAGGATGTGGCACCTTTTGGGGAAAGCACAAATCTCTATTACCCTTGGCCATACTCCTGCGATAGATGAAAAATCAATATGCTAGAAGCCTCTGCCAGGGACATCGGGGCCTCTAGAAAATGCTGGCACATTCTAATGGCCCTGTCACTGCATATCAGGGAAGGAGGTCTAAAAAGACCAAGGCAAACATTTGGCACAGAAATGAGGCACTTAACATTTGGTGCATCAGTAGGAGCTAAAAAGTGGAATGGTCCACCTGCTTACACACACACACACACACACACACACACACGCACATACAACGCCACTGTGATTCGGCTGGTTCCAACTCTGCTCATTGCTAAGTCTTCCTCTAGCCCTCACTTGAAAACAGAGAGTTCACAAAGCACACAGGCAAACCCCAGCTCGGTGGCCAGAGCCTGGGTCATCTTGTGGCCTAAGAGAGGGAACTTGACTTTTGAGAGCAGAGGAAAGCAGGTTTGTTGGGGTGGGTCATAATCGGGACAGTCAGGTGCCCACAGAGCACCCTGGGCTGCAAGGGAAGGAGGTCAAGGCTTTTATTCCAACATGGCCCAGCCCCATCTCTCACTCTGGGGAACATGCAAGGCTGCTGGATTCTCTCAAACCCCTGGCAAAGGGCAGATTCTGGTGGGAAAACCGTTGGCATGCAGACATAAGCATGATATAACACACTTGATTCAGTGGCTAAAGCAACGCAGAACAGCAAACACAGCTTGTAAGCACTGGGATTCCTTCCTTTTCTCCTCATCGTCCCTTCTGCTCATGCATCTGACCACTACACAGGGTCCCCAGCAGGAAACCCAAGGGTTGCAAGAGTCGCTCGATGAAACTTATGAAGGCCACAGGCACTTTTGGTCATGCTACGTCGGGACTGGAGACGGCCAACCCGGGGGGTTGCTGAGTTTAAACCCAGGCGTTTCCCACACCACCTGGACGTTCCCATCAGAAGGGAAGTCATCCACAATTGGAGAAAAGACAAGCCAGAGGGTGAAGCATCGGGGGAGGCTGCTTGAGGCAAAACCAACTTTGGGCAGCATTGCATGTGGGAACTCCACAGTGTGGCCTGCACCTTCTATTTCAGGGGCCAGGTGCCTGTGGTGAGTCCTGCATGGGGATGAGCCTCTTGGAATCACAGCTTGGCAGGCTGCAGCATTTGACATCGGTCCGGCGTAGCAATGGCAAATTGTTATCATAAATAATTTGGCATAAGTAAAATATAAATTATATAGAAATGGCGTCTCAGCTTCCTTCCTGCTTCTCCTCTCAGGGTCCTCATGGGCTCTCCCTGGTCCAGCCCTCCATACGAGCGGAAGGCACGGAGCTACCACCACGTGGGGGTGGGGTCTCTCTGACGTGTTGTGTCCCTTTCATGATGCCAGGCTTCCACCACCCTTATCCTCCCATGGCAAAGTCCCCTTGTTAGAGCCCCCGCTGAGTTGCGGGAGGGCCTGACCTGAACAAACCGTCAAACATGTGCCCCTTCTCGGTTTCATTAGTATCTCTGTCATGGGAAAACCCAGGTGAGGGACCACGGCCCTCGGGCATTGGTTGGACGGGAGCACTCCTACCCACAGTGAAGCACAGTGGCCACTCAGCACCTCTGCCGTGAGGGCTGGGAATTCCTCATCCCCTGAAATGCTGGTGTGCCAGGAACTTGGGGACTGCCACACATTCTACGCTCTCTTCTCACGTCCTTTTCCAATAGGAACCCTGGGTGGGCATGCTCCAAAAGCACTTGGCCACAGAGATGTGTCAGATAAGAAGTCACTTTTAGGAAAGGTCACTCAGCGGTGACATTTGTTCTTGCGTTTTGCAGAGTTGGAAGATCGTCTATCCTCCTCCACTGGAATGTCAGGGTTATCAGTTTGGTACAAAGTGGGGGCCCCGCCCTTACCCCACTGCTGTCTCCAGGGTCTTGAGAGCCGCCGGCGGGTCTGGGCTGCCAGGGTGGCTCTCAGATCTTCTTTGGGGAGCCGATCATGACCTTTGACACGAAGTTGACGATGGCACTGGCAGGCTGCTCAGGGTCATGCTCTGCAAACAGGTGGCACACATTGTCCGTGGCACTGCCCTGCTTCCGGGCCACGAATCCAAAGACTCTGCAAAAGGGAAAGTACAGGTTGGAGTGGTCAGTGTCCCACAGAGCACCCAACATCCTTGGGAATGTTTCTGCCTCCTCTGGCCCCAGCAGCACCCCCGGAGGACTCTTAAATGCTGTGAATTCAAAAGCCTCCCGTGGACCAAGCACCCCCTGGTCACCTGCACACAAACTTTACCTCCAGCCTTCACAGACCTGCAGGTAAGATGTATGAGTCCTGCTGTGCAGGTGAGGACCTTGCAGCTGGGAGAAGGTGAGTGGTCTGTGCATGGCGTGAAGCCAAGCTGAGACTCAACTCACTCCACAGATACTTCCCCAGGCCAGGGTCTGAATCCTCTGGGTACTTGTCCAAGCAGATTCCTGAGGGCCAGCCCTACGTACTCATCTCCAAGGGGAGGGAAAGAGGACTCTGGGATCCCATCAGAATGTACCCAAGTCCTGCCTGGTCTTTGCCACTCCCACCCACTGGGGACAGAGGGGAAATACACCAAGAAGTCTTCTCAGGCCTTGTAAGCCTGGGTTACAGACTGCAGTTCAGGAAGCTGATTAAAAAGAACAGCACATCTAATTATTTTCTTAGAAGAACTGAAGTCATTATCTTAATAGGCTTTTATGCACCCTAAACTTAACACAATAATAACCACTATCCCCACCCAAATCCCTGGCAGAACTCTCTTCTTTTTCTTAGAAAAATATTTTTTGGCTTTCATTTCATGGTTTCCACACCATAAAAGGGGCCAGCCAATCACACTCAAGTAACTCTGAAGGAGTCACAAATTCCAAGCAAAGAAAGCCCAGGGTTACCCTTGCCAGTCAGAGAGGGGGAGTGTGCTCAGAACATAGTTCCCCCGGGGCTTCTGGAGACCCTTCATCACTTACCAGCTCCCTGGACAAACAAGAAATTTGAAATAGAGTACTGGGCATGGTGGCTCATGCCTGTAATCCCAGAACTTTGGGAGGCCGACGTGGGAGGATCACTTGAGGTCAGGAATTGGAAACCAGCCTAGGCAACACAGTGAGACCCTATCTCTACAAAAATTTAGCCAGGAGTGGTGGTATGTGCCTGTAGTCCCACCTCCTTGGGAGGCTGAGGCGAAAGGATAACCTGAGTCCAGGAGGTCAAGGCTGCGGTGAGCTGTGATCATGCCACTACACTCCAGACTGGATGACAGAGTAAGACTACTCCAACTCAGAGAAATACAATAATAAAGTTAAAAAAAAATGAAATCGAATCCTAGGGAAGGATGCTTGTGGTGAGACACTTGTGGTCATTAAATCTAGATAACGTGGAGGAAAGCCAACCTGGAAAAATGCAGCTAGTTATGCCTGCAGGTAGGAGGTTAGGACAAGGTCCCTTAGCCTGCCCAGATGGCAATGCTGAGCCCGGAACGAGCCCATGCCAAGCAAGGCCACAGGTACTCAAAGACCAGGGGAAGGCCCACTTGTAAGGAGGACCCTCTAGAGGATGCCTGGCCTGCTGCAAAGCAAGGGATGATGAAAACTGGCCTCCTCTGCCTTTGGTAAATTGGGAACCCCCCTTGCTCCTGCACACAGGGGGCTCTTCCTTCTAGCTGTGCAGACCTCAGCACTGCTACAGCCCACCTCCTTGCCCAGCTGGCCAGAATGGCTGTGCCACTTGTCTCCTTGTCTCTATACCACAATATTAGATGACAAATGTAAATGTTGCGCTGTGGCCGGCAGCCAACAGAAAAGTCAACATCCAGGCCCTTGCTATATAATGAGAAAACTTTTACTTTTTTCTATTCTTTTAAAGCAATTGGTATGACTTAAGTCACTTTCTAATAAGGCACCCTCTATGGAAATCTGGAACAGAATTAAACTTTGGATTGCGATTGTACATGGAGAATATAAATAAATTCTGGCCACTTACTTTGAGGAAGGGCCGTCTTTCATCCACCTTGCAAATGAAAGAGAAAAGGGTAATGTCACTTTTTTACATTAAAGAGTAAAACAATTGCTTAATAAAAATACAGATTTCTTACTTCCGGTCTTGTGGGTCCAAGGCACAGAAAATCACACTGTTCACGGGGTAATGCCTCCGGAAGAAGAGCCTGTGGAAACACAGGGGCAAGAGGATGGTTTCCGTTATTGGGGTCTCAGGGTGGCCACCGGCGATGCACTGGGCAGGCTCCCCATACGTGAAGATTTGTGGCATAGATAATGGTTTTATAGTTTCACTTATCATTTGGAGAGAAGACGAAACGTGTGCAAGGTCAACAGATGACTTGGAGTTGGGCAGAACGGTTCTTTGAAACAGTGAATGGAAGCACCACAGATGGTGAAATTATCTGCCATGTGGAAGGCGGGAAATCAGGTCAAGAAGCTCTAATGAGAGAAGTTGATGGGGTGGCAGACGGGCATGAGGAAGCACTTCGGGCCCCACTGGATCCTGTTGTCTGCACCACCGTGGGGGAACCACCAACTGCCTCTGAGCCTTGGTTTCCTTTCCTTGCCTGTGAGAAGGGGGTCTTGACATCAGCTCCCCCCTTTCACAGGATGGGCACACAGATCAGATATGGTAACAGATCAGAGAGCACTTAGTTAACTCAAGAGGACTTATTCCTCAGGGAAGGGATCCACGTGGTCACTGGTACACCCCCATGGAGACCTTCATCCAGGTTCAACTGCGCTTCCTATTGTCTTCCCAACAGTGCTGCCCGACCAGACCACTCAGTCCGCAAGGGACGACCATCATAACACTGTGCTCTGTGTCCAGGCTGGGCCAGTGTAGGTGGCATTGGGGGCAGCAGCTCTCCTCCCCTTCTGGAGGAGAGCTGGAGAAGCGTGCCCCCTGATGTTGATGGTTTTGCACTGGTACAAGGAGAATACCCTTCTGGAGAAGGAGAAAAGGGCCAGCAGGCGGGCAAGGGCAGAGGCAGAGCCTGGATTCAAGGTCACCCTGCAGTCACCCGTGTCCCCTCCCCCATTGCCTTTTAAAGCTGGTTGTTGGCAAGATATCTCTCCTTTGTCCAGAATAAGCCAGTCTGAACTCAAATTCTATCTCTTGCCGTATGAAAGATCTAAACTGATACAGACATAACTTATCTCCAGGGTTTTTAAGGATACAGGGAAATGAAAGAGATACAGAAAATTCAACACATCCCTGACAAGGGCACACAGAACAGATCCCACGAAGAAACAATTGATCCTCCAAGGGCAGTGTAGAGGACAGAACAGTCAATGCTGAGGCTTTTTAAGAGGCCTGACCCTGACCCTGAGTCCACCATGCAGCTGAGCCACACCTAACCCCGATCCTGAGTTTACCATGTAGCCAGACTACACCTTGACTCTGACCGAGTCCATCAAGCAGCTGAGACACAGCCCTGACCCCAATCCTGAGTTTACCACGTAGCCAAACTACACCCCGACCCCGACCCTGAGTCCACCATGCAGCCGAGACACAGCCCTGACCCTGATCCTGAGTCTACCTTGCAACCAAGCCACACCCTGACCCTGACCCTGAGTCCACCATGCAGCTGAGACACAGCCCTGACCCGCCCTGATGCTGAGTCCACCCTGAAGCTGAGTCACAGCCCTGATCCTGACTCTGAGTCTACTATGCAGCCGAGCTGCAGCCCTGACCCTGACCCTGAGTCTGCCGCATGACCGAGCCACACGGGGCACTTGCTGAGTACTCTTTATTCAGGTCACCAAATCCCGAGTTTAGTATTCTGGTGTACGCTTGAAAGATGAGAAAACCTAGCATCGTGGGATTAAGGATCTTGCCTAGGTTCACCCTGCTGTTCTGTTTCGGGGGGCACTGAACTCGGATCTGGCCAGCAAAGTCCACTGTCCTGCCCCATGTTTCCTTGGTTATAAGAAAAACCCGCCTAAGCTCACTTCACCCTAAAGCAACGGAGAGAAGATTCTGCCTTCAACCCCACACGCAGTTTGGGCAGGTGAAAAAAAGTCGCGTCTAAGGAGGGACACGCTGTGAATTGGGCACCCAAGAGGTGTGTGGGCCCTCAGGGAGCATCATGGGCAGAGGCTTGGGCTGCTCTGTTGGCTCGGCCTGCGTCAGCTCCAGCCATTGTGCTGCTTCCATGTCTGATAACGACTTGCCTCCTTCGCCGCATGGGCTGTTTCTCTAACAAATACACAATAATTGCATCTGAAAGTCCTTCAATCCTAACTCAAAGGCTCTGCTCAGGAGACAATTAGGGAATTGTGGGAGGCACAAGCCTGTAGTCACTCTGTTCTATGCTCTTGCTAGGGGCTTAGTAAATGTTGTCGGCAGTGGGAACAGCTGTGCTGCGAAACTGATTCTGCAGCGGCTCTGACAAGTCATTTGCAACCAGCCAAGGGAAATAGTATGTATCTGTGTCATACTCTTGCCTGAAAGGAAAGGAGCCCCCAGTTAAAACAAAGATCAGTGAATCTGATCAGTTTTTCGGAGTGTATTTCAAAAAGTGACTTAAATCTGAGCTGTCGTTTTTTTAAAAAGTGACTTAAAACGTTTTCGCATTTGCAAATTGTGTGTGTAATATTAAAGAACTAACTTAAAAAAAAAATTTTTGAGCCAGGCTCGGTGGCTCAGCCTGTAATCCCGCGCCTTTGGGAGGCTGAGGTAAGTGGATTGCCTGAGCCCGCGGGTTCGAGACCTGCCTGGGCAGCGAGACCTCATCTCTACAATAAATCAAAAAATCAGCCGGGCATGGTAGCACATGCCTGTAATTCCGGCTACTTGGAAGGCTGAGGCGGAAGGATCGCCGGAGCCCAGCAGGTCGAGGCTGCGGTGGCCGGGAGCGGCCACTGCACTCCAGTCTGGGCAACAGAGAGACTCCAACTCAAAAAAAAAAACCAAACAAAAAATTTTGGCTGGGCTCGGTGGCTCAGCCTGTAATCCCACACCTTGGGAGGTTGAGGTGAGTGGATTGCCTGAGCCCGCGGGGTTCAAGACCTGCCTGGGCAATTTGGGGAGACCGTGTCTCTACAACAAATAAAAAAATTAGCTGGGTGTGGTAGCGCGCGCCTGTAGTTCCAGCTACTTGGAAGGCTGAGGCAGAAGGATCTCCAGATCCCAGCAGGTCGAGGCTGCGGTGGCCGGGAGCGGCCACTGCACACCAGTCTGGGCGACAGAGTGAGACTCCAACTCAAAACAAACAAACAAAAATTTTACTGAGTTCTGAGAAAAACCCTTCAGGATAAAGACTAGAAGTTTATTTGTGGTTTAATTTAATGTCAACCACTTAGACAGACGCTAATGACTAATGGCCTCCAGGACAGGCAAGGCTTTGCCTGGATAACCACTCCACTACAGAAGAGTGAGGGAAGGCCTCCTCCTTAGCTGTCACTAGCACCTCCCCCCCCAACAGACACCTCCCCACCTGCCTCCAGGCACTTACTTCCTCTGATTGTCTGTCAGGGTGATCCCCTGGGCTGACACTTTGAAGTGCACGACTGTGGACACAGGGGGTGGCTCCTGGACCAGGGTGATGCTCAGGGCCTTCTGGACCGCCTGGTGGCCGGTGAGGGACTCCATCTCTACAGAGTTCAAGTACCACACATTGCAAGCTGCAAGACACCAACAGGGATGTGTGTTAGCTGCCACTGTCAGGGCAGATGTGTCCCATTCACATGCAGGCAGTGGCTGATGTGAGTTTGTGAGTGACTCGCATGAGTGGTCTGTGCTGGGTGCTTTTAAGGCAAATGTCCTTTGCCCCCAGTTCTGAAAATGTGGAGCGTGAGCTTGCTCCCATGTCAAGGTGGAGAATAAACAAGTGACTAGTAGGAAGCAGACCCTACTCCATGTGGTGCGGCCTTCCCACCACCCACAGGAAGTAATCTACTTGCTCAGCTGCAATATTTAATCCTGGCATCCAATGTGGAGTCCAAGGCACGTTCTCTGGCCTCAGTGGAAGTCTGCACATCAGTCGCCTTAGCACAAAAGTCCAACCACCGTTAAACGTAAGGAGGCCCCGAGAAATATCAACAAGGGAAGCATGTGTTCTGGAATCCCAAATAACTGCCTTGTGTGGAGATCTCAAAGCGGTGGGCGTCCAGAAAGGGCTGCTGAGAGAAGGAAGGGCTTGCAGTGAGCTCAGAGCACACACTAGAAAGAGCTGGGACAGCCTAGCCTCGCCTGTGTCCTGGCTCCCCACACTGCCAAGGAAGGGCTAAGCATCTTCTTCCCAGTCACCTCCTTTGGGGGGAAGAAAAATGATTGGGTTTTATAAAGAACCCTGCTCTCCCTGCAGGTCAAGCAGATGCACACACGGGACTGTGGGGCATGAGGGATGTTGGGATATCCATACGAAAGACATTCAGGCTCGGTCTGAAGCTCACTCCCAAAGGACGCCAGGGCCTCACCTGGCCAAAGACCCAGAAGCTTCCTCCTGAGGAACAGAAGTGCTCTGGCCCACGCGCTCCCCTCTCCGTCACACTTGAGTCTCTCTTTGTGAGCAGGTGGGGGGTCTCAATTCCCTGTTGAAGGCCCTCTACAGTGTCACTAACAGAAACCAGTGCTTCCCTGTGATCTACACCAATGGATCCGAGCACTCAAATGAACAGTCTGCACTCAGCTGTGAGCTGTGCTGCTTCCCTTGGCAGTGTTCTCTTGGGCGCAGAGGGCCTAGGGAGCAGCTCTACTTTCTCTTCTTTGCCTCTGGTTTCAGCTGTTCAGAGGGGGCAGGGGCCATGTCTGTTGGAGGGTGTGCTGGCAGATGTTCTAGTAGGGGTGCTGGCAGATGTTCTGGCAAGTGTGTCGACAGGTGTGCTGGCAGATATTCTGGCAGGTGTGCTGGCAGATACTCTGGCAGGTGTGCTGTTCTGGCAGATGTGCTACCAGATGTCCTGGCAGGTGTGCTGGCAGGTATGCTGACACACAGACTCACTGATTGGCTGGGATATCACTGAGTGTCAGCGTACAGGGCTACTTAGGACTTTCTTGACCATCCCTTCTCTCCACAGCAAAGGCCACAATTCACTGCTAATGTTTAAAGTTTGACACATTTTTGAGGGTTTGAGCTGGCCATTCTGGATGATAGCTTGGTAATATTTATCAGGTAAATCAGAAATGCCTAGAAGTAACCTATACGTCCCATTTATGAGAAGATTTAAGAAGGAAATATTCCATAACCACATGGGATAACAAACCTACAGGAAGAGATATTTGTGCCACATATTTGTTAGAGTGGGCAAAATTGGGAAGAGATTATATCCAGACATAGAGGAAGGGTTAAATTAGTCCCCTCTATGGAATACCAAGCAACCAGCAAGTGGTAATCATGAAAATCATATAGCAACATGGAAAAACATCGTTGGTAGTCAATTGGGAAAGCACAATAAAAATGATCTCTTCTACGATTAGAACAAGAAAATAAAAAGCATGTGTGCATAGGAACAGGAGTTAGAAAGAAAGCTGGGAAACTTAAAACAGATTTCAGGAGGGTGAAATTCTGTCTTTAATTTCATTAATATTACTGTCATGCTGATCATGCAGTTACATAAGAAAAGGGAAATTTTGACCTAACTACTAGGAAGATTCCACAAAATTGACTCAACCTACATATTTTCACATGGAACCATGGGCCCAGAACTTTGCTCTCCTGCAGGCATCATCAACAGCTTTTTAGTAATGAGCCCAGCTGACTGGAGTCTGGTAGGAGTTTGGTATTTGGAGAATACCCCTCCCAAAAGACAAAAAGTCTGTTGTTATTCCTCAAACCAGAGAAGGAAATGCTGCCACTAGGGAGGCAGTTCCGTGGAGGACATGGCAACCGACCAACACCAGGTGGTAGACAGAGAACAAGCAGGCGCAGCGGTTAATGCTGTGGTTGTTCAACGGGACTGTCCAGTTCCACTTGCCAAGTGCTCTTGGCGTGGGGTGAAGACTCTACAGTGCCTAGGGAGATGTTAACCAGGAGGGTGTCCACAGCATGGAGCTATGTAAACTGCTAGGATACTCTGGAAAAGCAATTCAATAACACAGACAAAAGTCTTAGGTTCACGCGTTCTAGCCAAGTAGTATCACATGTGGAAATTTGTCCTAAGGCAACAATCCACAATTTAGAAAAAAAATGCAGAAAGACAGTCCCCCAAGCATTGTTTGTAGGACTGAAAAATTAGAAGCATGCTAAATGAATAAACACAAAGAGTTTAATTACATGACTGACCATTATATATCACCATTAAAAATGAGACCTGAATTATGCTTATAAAGATTACGGGTAAACTTATTCCACTAAGAGAGAAAAAAATATTTTAAAAAAACCAGCATAATCCCAGGTACGAGGAGAGAGGTAGAACAGAAACGAATCTGGTTGACATGAGAAGTGGTATTTGGGCGGGAGAACAATCATGCCCACCGTATAACCTTATTCCCAAAATTCAAGAAACAGGTCTATTAGGAATTCACTTTTGCCTTTCTTTTCTTTTCTGTATTTCCCCTTTTTAAACTTAAAGAACACACATGATTTTGTGAAAAAATATATCTACAATACGCTAAGCTAAAAAACACAACCACAACATTTCTGGGAAATCTATCGGAAGTCTGGTACAAAAGCCTTTCTTTTCAGGATTATACTACATTCCTCTGGTTCCACAAGACAGAATTAAGAACTGAGGCTGAAAACATAAATAGAAATTGCTTTAGAGATTGGAACAAAAGCATACTGGCATCGGTATCAAATGAAAAGGGATTAAACTGAAAAGAATCAAAAGTTTATTCCCATCTTTCTGAGCTCTCTGACTCTGCTAATATTCCTGAGTCTCGGCTTCCTCAATCTTTATAATTAGGACATTGGACACCATCGTCTCAAAGGACTGTTGCACATCCGGAAGTCTAGGACTCTAAGTGAATTATAACAACAAATGAAATTCAGTTTAGGAAAGAAAACACATTCAATTAACTAGAGGAGATCAGCGATTGGATAGTTCCATCATCTTGCTACAATGCTTGTTTCGCACTATTCTAAACAACTACAGTCAATCTTCTGGATTAAGACACTACCAGGGCCGTTCATTGAGGTGGTTTCACTCCTCCAGCGGCCGATCTGCTGTCCTGATTCCTTGCCTAGTCAGTGTGATGTTGAGTGGAAAACTCACAGCTCTCAATGTGTTTGAATAAGATATTTTTAAAGGAAAGAAGCTCTAAGCAGTCACAATGTAAGCCTCATCTATAAATGCCCAACTCAGATGATTAATAGGACCTCAAAGTTCTGAATAAGTCTTATCTCTAAGACCCACCCTTACAAAACAACATTTAAAGTTCCTGACACATGTCATATGCTCTTTAAAAAGACAGAGAAGTGCACTTAAAAAGTGACAAGCTGGAAGAGAGGAGCAATTTTTAATATCTAAAAACAAGGACTGTTATGGTACATTATTACTATTAACTGATTCACTTATTCATTTATTAATTCAGCACTTATTGGGTGAATGTTGAATAACAAGGACACTTAAGGAGAAACAAGAAAGGTGATAAGAAGATATTAAATTAGAAGACCTGAACGCAAAGGCAGGCCTGTGTGCCCTGATGCTAAGTGCGTGGGGCTGATTGAGTAGGGCTGTGTCACTGAGAGGACACGGATGCACCCAGATGTGGTAGTTGGGTGCCAGGTCTGGCTCTGCCACTCAGGAGCTAGAGCTGCCACTTCAGGTGCTCTGTCTATAAAACGGGATGATAGAATGCCACCACAGAGGCTCTGGGAGGGATGAGCTGACGGGCTGGGTAAGAACGAGTGCTCTGGAGTGCTGCCATAGTCACTCTTCGATGCTTTTCTTGAACTTTGCTGTCCGTGAATTGCCATTTAAAAACCGATAATTCAATGTTTTCAATATTTCAAATACACTTTTAAAGGTACAACTAAAAGGAACAAAGCAATCAGAGTGGATCTGATTTCTTAGCCTCATCTCCCAGATCAAGAGTAGGGGTGAACTGCTCACCAAAGAAGCCTACAGCAAATCCCTGTCTCCTCCGGACACCTCACTGGGACACAGGGCTACACTGTTCCTTTAACAGAAGGAGACAATGAGCCATGGTAAGCTTTAGGGAGGGACCACCTAAAACAAACTTAGCAGCTGTTAGCTTGACTCTGGCATGAGGAGCCACTGTCTCCCTTGGTTACCACGCTGTGGCTCACGACCAGTCCAAGCTGAAAGGTGGGATCTGGCTCTCACAAGGGCAAGGGTGAGGTTGGTTTCCCAGGAAAGAGCATTCCTTTTGGGCCAGCAAAACAGCTCCCAGGGCATTTTTCAATGTCCTAGTCATTTGGTCTTTGCAGTCATCATGTGGGGGTAGATTATTATCCCCACCAACCAGATACAAACTTCAGGTCTGCACTGCTAAGTGATTTGCCAGAGAGCAAAACCCTGAGTGGCAGAACCTGGCCTTGAACCCATGACCACAGTTATACTTTTCATTTTGGAGCTTTGAGTTTTAGTACACTTGCAATTCTGGACAAGCTCTTATCACCTTTATTTTGGCCAAAGAAACTTATCCTTTAAGGAGAGTCTAAAGAAAGTTCAGCACTATAAGTATTCCATTCAAAGTCAAAGTGATTTTACATTAGCTGGGAAGTAGGCATAGAAGAATAATACAGAGAAAAATAACATAGAAGAATAATACAAATGGTATAGGAGACAACAAGAAAATATCTGTAAGCTTCATATACTTTCCTTGAGGAGTTATAGCTATAAAGTAAGTACTCTAAAGGTATAAGGTACAGAATGGAGCTATTTCGAGTCCAGTCTTCCTCCAGACTCAGAAATTCCCTCTCCAACATTTCTGACAGTAAGTATCTACCTTCATGAAAGACTTCCAACGGGGCAAATGCAGAGTTTTGAAGTCCAGCAGGCTCCATTGTCCTCTCTAGCTGTGTCCCTCCTCATGTCTGCAGAACCCAAGAGCCCTAGGGTACGTGTCTTGTCTACGACCCTCTTAAACTGGGGCTACTAGGACTGCATTTAATCCTGTAAAAGTAACCTGGACCGGAATTGGTAAGTGATTATAGTAAGGCTGCTGGATACAAAGTTAATATACAAGTTAATTGCTTTCCTATACATCGGCAATGAACAAATGGAATGTGAAATTTAAATCATAGCCGGGCTCGGTGGCTCAGCCTGTAATCCCGTGCCTTTGGGAGGCTGAGGTGAGTGGATTGCCTGAGCCCGCAGGTTCGAGACCCACCTGGGCAGCGAGACCTCATCTCTACAATAAATCAAAAAATCAGCCAGGTGTGGTAGCGCATGCCTGTAATTCTGGCTACTTGGAAGGTTGAGGCAGAAGGATCACCGAAGCCCAGCAGGTCGAGGCTGTGGTGGCCGGGAGCGACCACTGCACTCCAGTCTGGG
>NW_007250687.1:18884-64733 GCF_000164805.1 Carlito syrichta
CAAAAAAAAAAAAAAAAAAAAAAAAAAGAAATTTAAATCATAATACAATTTACATTAGCACCCCCCCAAATGACTAACATATAATTCAACAAAGTATATACAAAATCTATATGAGGAATACTACAAAACTCTGATGAAAGATATCAAAGAAAAACTAAGTAAATGGAGAGACATTCCATACCCATGAATAGGAAAACTCAGCTTTGTCAAGATGCTAGTTCTCCTTAATTTTATCTATAGATTCAATGAAATCCAATCAAAATCCCTGCAAGTTATTTTATGGATAGTGACAAACTGATTCCAACATTTTTATCAAAAGGCAAAAAACCAAGAATAGCAAATACAATATTGAGAGAGAAGAACAAAGTTGGGGAACTGACACTACTTGACTTCAAGTAATACTATCAAGCTACAATAATCAAGAGAATGTGGTATTGGTGAAAGAACAAATAGATCAATGGAACAGAACAAAGAACTCCAAAACAAACCCACATAGATATAATGAACTGATCTTTGATAAAAGAGCAAAGACAACACAACTGAGAAAAGACAGTCTTTCAACAAATGGTTCAGAAACAACTGGACATTTGCACACATACATAAACACACAAATAATCTATTCTTCATAAAAATTAAATTAAAATGAATCATAGACCTAAATGTAAAATGCAAAACTATGGAACTCCTAGAAGATAACAGGAGAAAATGTAGATGACCTTGAATTTGGTGATGACTTTGAAGATGTGACATCGAAGGCACAATTCATAAAAGAAAGAATTGATGGGAAACCCCTCACTGTGGGAGCTTTTCAGTCCTCTTAATAAATCCTTCTTTAAAAAAAAAAAAGAAAGAAAGAATTGATAAGCTAGATTTTATTAAAACTAACAATTTCTGCTCTGTAAGAGAGAATGTAAATGCAAGTCACAAAATGAAATAAAATATTTTCAGAAGGCTTATCAGATAAAGAATTACTGTCTAAAATACACAAAGAACTCATAAAACTTAACAGAAAACAAAAAAATCCAATTTAAAAAAGGACCAGATACACGAAACAATGCTCAGTCTTACTAGTCATCAAAGAAATGCAAATTAAAACTACACTGAGGTACTACCTAACTCCAGTCAAGATGGCCATCATCAATAACTGAAAAAACAACAGATGCTGGAGAGGATGTGGGGAAAAGGGAACACATCTATACTGTTGGTGGAGTGTACAATCTCTGTGGAAAACAGCATGGTGATTCCTTAAAGATCTAAAAATCGACCTTCTGTACGACCCTGCAATCCCCCTACTGGGAATATACCCAGAGGAACTCAAATCATTCTATGAAAAAGATACCTGCAGATGTGTGTTTATTGCAGCATTGTTCACAAAAGCAAGAACATGGAACCAACCATCCTACTCATCAAAAGAAGGTAGGATTTTAAAAAATGTGGTACATACACACAATGGAATATTACACAGCCAAAGGACAAAATCACGAACTTCACAGCAACCTGGATGGATTTAGAGTTTATAATACTGAGTGATCTATCACAAAACAAAGGACTAAGTATCACATGCTCTCACTCATAAGTTGACCTTGAACAATTATCGTAATACTATAAGAAAAGGATTGGCAGTAGCAGAAAACGGGGGGCGGGGAGGAGGAGAGGGGAAGGTGGGACTGGCAGTAATGGGAATCTGCGAAGGGGGGCACACCTCATCAAGAAGGGTACCCTCATAGTGAACATTTGTGTGCCTAGCCCTGAATTGTACCCCATATCTTTAAAATAAAAAAACTAGAAGTTAAAAAAAAATTGAAAAAAAAGGATCATAAGTAAACCTTAGTAAACCCCTCACCAAAGAAGATATATATATGGTAAAAAAGCACAGGAGAAAAGTACAGGAGAAGATGCTCCATATGAGATACTATAGCACCACTATTAGGACCACAATCCAGAACGCTGACACACCAAATTCTAGAGAAGAAGTGGATCTACATTCATGCTGCTGGAAATATAAAATGGTACAGCCACTTGGGAAGACAGTTTGTCAGTGTCTTATAAAACTAAACACATCTTTACCATATAATCTAACAACCACATACCTTAATATCTATCCTAAGTAGTTAAAAGTTCATATCCACACAAAATTCTGCACATGGATGTTTACAGAAGCTTTATTCATAATTGCCAAAGACTGAAGGCATCCAAGATATCCTTTAGCAGGTGAATGCATTACTAATCTGTGGTGTATCCAGACAATGGACATTTTTAGTGTATTTTAGCACTAAAAATAAATGAGTTACCAAGCCATGAAAAGACATGGGGGAAACTTAAATGTATATTACTAAATGAAAGAAACCAACCTAAAAACACTATATACTGTATGCTTTCAACCACAGAACAGTTTAGAAAAGGTAAAATATGGAAACAGTAAAAAGATCCGTGGATGGGTTGTGGGTATAGGGAGGGATGAACAGATGGGATACAGAGGATTTTTAGGCAGTAAAACTATTCACTATGGTACTGTAATGGTAGATACATTGTCAGTGTCTTATAAAACTAAACACATCCTTACCATATAATCTAGCAACCACACCCCTTAGTATCTATCCTAAGTAGTTGAAAACTCATATCCACACAAAATCCTGCACATGGATGTTTACAGCACCTTTATACGTCTGTCCAAACACATAGAATGTCCACCACCAAGAGTGAGCCCCAATGTTAATTGTGGGCTTTGGGTGATGATGATGTGTATAATGCCCATCAATTGTCACACATGTACCACTCTGCTGGGGGATGTGGATAGTGGGGAGATTATGTATGTGTATGGCATATCTCTGTACCTTCCTTTCAGTTTTGCTGTGAATCTATAATTGCTCCCCAAAATAAAATCTATTAATAACTTTTTAAAGTGACTTGGTTTCTGGAGAGCTGGTTCTCGGGTGGTGTGTGTCTCACCGGGAGGCTGGCAGTGTAGGTCAAGTTGTTGACTCACGTTGATGACTCATTGAGTCATATCTCTGGAACATTTTTACATTTGCAGCTGGTGAGGCAGGTCACCCACATCCTGTATTACTACATTTTCCCCCAAACTAAATCCAGGACTTGACATTTATGCCACTGAATTCGGTCTTGTTCAAGTCAGACCAATGTTTCCAGCCTGTGGAGTCCTGGTTGCTCTCCTGACAGCTGTGCCCCACCCAGCTCTGCCCGAGCTTCTATAAAAGGAAACTTCCTTCAAAGCTCACAGAAAAGAAAGGAACCCTGAAGAATGAAAGTGCAAAAGGAAGTTGTGTCATTGAGTCCTCTTCCTCCCCAGCAACCACGAAATATGAAAAAGGAACCTGTGTTTACTGACCTGCTCCCTGCTTCAACAGCTCAGCTGCTGAATTGGCTGCTGTCTGGGGAGAATTTTCTGCTATTTCCTCCATCGGATCTGCAGAAAGGGGCGAGAAAACACAGAAATGAGTCCTGCCCCCAACAAAGAATCCTCACGATGAAGTTAGGCAATTTGATGACAGAATTCCCAGACAGTGACATGTGCTGGTTTTGCAGAGTTAAAAGTTTCTCTTGGGGACAATAATCGTGTCCATAGAAACTATGATCACGTTCTGAAGAAAAATAGGGACAATATGGCCCAACACAATATTTTTCTAACCCGAATGAATTATAAAACAATACATTTTTAAATGGTAAATTGCATTTATCTATGTTTTAAATTAGGTTATGTTTATGTGAAATTGCTTAGGAAAGCTAGGACATATGCTCGAATCACCTTGACAAGCTGTTATTTTTTTTTAACTGTATTGTAGATATTTTCAAACAAACATAAAAGTAAAAGAACAGTTCACGCATTACCTGAATTCAACAATGTCACATTTTGCCCATTTTGTAGAACAATAAATAGTAAATGTAAATGACCTTGAAGGCCTCTTGGTCTTTGTGTTTTGTATTTTTAAGCTACAGAATCTTTGCTCTATGGAAACCTTTCATCAAAACCCATGATGTAAGGACATCTGGGAGCTGACAGTGCAGCAGGCTCTCCTCTTCTCTCCTTGACTTGGGTGAACCCTTTGGCCTTCTTTTGGGTTTCTCCACAGAGCACATGTTAGACAAAAACTTCCAGTTGGATTTTTCTCAATGGATTCCTGGAAATGGGTATGCTTTGACAACTGCAGGCAATCCCACACAAAGCCAGATTAACACTGAGGACCCGGCCCCGTACCTCTCTCTGGAATGAGCAGCTTGCACGGCAAGGCCAAGGGCGTGATAGAATGCTGACACACCAAGGCCGTCAGGCTCCCTGCAAAATGGACAGACAGCAAACAAGAGTCAATACTGCTCTGTTTGTTGTGTGTGCAGCCAGTTGATCAGCTAACATGATCGATTATTGTGGCACTTAGTACAAGACTTCAAAGAAATGACAAGCTGAACAAGATAGGTACACATAAAGGTAACTTGATGATTCTTAGCACAGACACATAACCAAATTATAAAGACTAAACCAGGCAACCCCTTCAGCTTCTTGTGGGAGCTTTTTGGTCCTCTCAATAAATCCTGCTAAAAAAAAAAGACTAAACCATACAGTTCACTGAATCTTAAATTAGGAGGGCTGAGATCAACCTAATTTCAACTTTGACCACATATACTATCCCTGCACAATGCTTTTAGAAAGATATAATAACAGTGATGCCTAAGTGTGCACAGTGCTTCCTGTGGCTGGCTAATGAAACCAACAGGCCTTCACAATGTACTTGTCTTTCCAACAAGCCCAGGAAGTAGGGAAGTCTCTCAATTTATAAGGAAGGAAGGTGCTCTCTTGGGAGTTCTGACTGGGGCCCCAACCTTCTAGGGACTCCGCTGATGCCAACTAGAACAGAATCTCCTTGATGTTTACGATTTCAAGTCCTGGTATAGTGCTTTTCATGCAGGGTTGACAAAGCTTCTTAGAACAATTTCATATTTAGTTCATCTTAGTTCATATTCAGACCAGAGGAATCTCAGAATTGGGGATTGAGAAACAAATACACCACCACAAGAGTGATGGTCCCAAATCTCAGGTCCATGAGCAGACTCACCAAAATATGGCTCGTTTGAACACCCTTTCAAACGCACTCCTTTCGGGGTACACTCAATCAAAAAATGCCGAACAAGTTCATTGGCCAAATCTCCAGCTGTGGCAAGAAATTAAAAAAAAAAGTTTTTAAAACAATGAGAGCATGGGAGGATTGGAGACAACAGTCATTAAAGCAAGGAGCTACACTTGAGAAGGCCCCTCTTTGAACAGAAGTCCTGCCACTATGTATATGTTTGGGGCAGGGGGCTACCAAGAACCGTGCCAGGAACGGCAGTGGGCTGCAGAGTGGATGCGTGAACATGAACCAAATGGATGGCAGGATCCTTTGCAGTGGCGATGTTGGGATAGAGGAGACCCTTTGGAGAGGCCCTCAGACATTCTCCAAGAATCCCAGTGAGGGGAATGAGCTTGTAACTACGAAAGAGAACCACGGATCTTCGTGTCCATCCTCTCCCAAAGAGAAGGTGAAAAAGACTCAGACACAAAATGATACCTAAGAGTGAATCGCTGAAAAAAGTTGGAAGGAAGTCAGTCTTCTAGATGGGATTCAGCCAGAAGCCTGGGGACACAAACACCTCCAGAAAGCAAGCTCTCAGCTATGTAGGAGCAGTTAGTAAATAGTACATCTGCATTCAAGCCAGCCCGTGAATCCAAAGAGAAAATGCACCATGAAAACCACAAGATGGCAAAACTGTCTGGAGGTACAAATGACATAACCAGGGGAAAAGGAAGTCACTGCCCTGTGCTAATGAAACCAATAGGCCTTCACAATGTGCTGTATTTCCGTTCTCCAGGGCTTCCTTCATTACCTTCCACGTGAGCATGTCTGTCTAGACTTCTAGTATTTCTGACATAGGAAACTTCCTGATGGCAGGACCTGCTGAGGTGGGCCTGGGTCCCAACACCTTGGCCATAGTAGGCTCCCCAAGAACGTTTACAAACAGCAACAAATGTCAGTGACAGTGTCAGGTTTTCGTAGTGAGAGTACAGGAGGACTGGAAAGAGATAATAGTCATACGAGTAAGATCTACACTTGGGAAGGCTCCTCTTTGAACAGGAGTCTAGCCACTGTCAGGCATGTGTGTATGGGGGGGACTACCAACAACCATGTCAGGAATGGCAGCAGCTGCAGAAGAGCTTTCAGAAAAGGAAACTGATCTGATCACATAAAAGGCTATATTGAATAAAACGGGGAGAAGAACATGTTGCCATTCCGTTGTGAAAGGAAAACGATCCATGACTGATGGTGACACCCAGTGTGGGTCTGGATGTCCCTTGGGAGAAATGGCTCAGCAGGAAATCCTTTAGGCTGAGGCTCTCTGGAGAACAGCGTCCTGAACGTCCCTAGTCATCCCATCTCTGGGTCACTGGGAGGTGGTATGGTGACTCGCTGCGGCACTTTACTAGTTTGGTAAACTCTTCTCGCAAATCTGTCCTTGGACTGTGAAATGCAAATGTCAAATCCAGGGGCAGGATTTGAAGGCCCCTGGATTTGAAGGCGCAGCAGCCAGACACGATTCCTCCAGAGGATACCGACCATGCTGGGTTTCCTGAAGTCTGCTATTCTCATATCCTATCTTTGTTTCCTTTCGTAAGATTGAGTCCAAAGTCTGTCTCTCAGGATGCACGTCTGGAGGAAAGAGTAGCTGTACACCGCCATCTGTTTTTCCAAAAAGATAATGCATGCAGAAGTTCTGTTTGCTCTCGCTTTAAAATTTTAAAAGGAAACCAAGGAGCCAAGCAACACCCAATAGCTGCTCCATCATCCCTGCTCTCCCATTCATCGCTTATCTCTACAGACTCACCGGATGTTCTTCTCCTGAGACCCCTTTTCCTGCTATCATCATTACTCAGCTTGCTTCCAAACAAGGCTTGAACGATTCTCAACAGCCAGACCTAGCTGAGCTCTCCAGCTATGGAATTCCACATTTCTCCTCAAAAGCAGCATCTTGCTGGGCTTATGCTAGAATTCTGGATGCCGGAAGATGCCACTTTTCGAGCCTTATCTGCGCTCTCTCTCCTACACAAAGCCTCCTCCAGTCTTCACTTCAAGAGAGTTGGTATCCACAGGTTTAGGGGCTGAGCTTGATTGAGCCCTGGTTCCTTTCCAACCTCATCTTCAACCTCTTTCATTCCCACGTTGTGACCTTTGCCAAAAGGAACCCATCTATGTTCCCCGGAAATGCTGCAGCCCCGCCTGAGACTGGACCTCTTGGCAACCAGATATTATATTCCATAAGGTCTAACTCCAAGGTGGTTTTCTCTGGTAAACTTTAAGTGAGGTTTCATCCAAGGATTGAGATAAATCCTCTCAGACACTAGGCATGAAACATGAGCGAACCAGGTGGGTGTATTGTTTCTCTGTAAACACAAGGAGTTCAAAATCTGTGCTTCTGATTTCTCCCATTCCTAGTGAGCCAAGGTTCCCTTGCGGGGAACCAATGTCCTGGTGATGCTCCCCAATCCCACAATTTCCATCTTGGGGCAAAAAAGGGTAAAATAATCTTTTCCCTTTCCACAGAGTTAGTGGCATAGTGGCAAACAAAGATGAGAATATACAAGGGCAAAAAGCGTAGAGTGAAACAAAAGAAAAAGAAAAAACTGAAAACCAAGTATCTACCAACAATAGAAGAGAAAGAGACTGCAGTGTATTCATAAGTTGTAAAACCATAAATAATGAACAAGAACAGCTACAAGCAATCATAAAATTTGATGAATAAATCTTACAATGTTGAGTACAAGTTAGACACAAAATAATATGTACTGTACTAGCTTTCTTATTTCACATAAAAAAGATAAAACTGTAACATTTACAGATTTGTATCTTGCAGATTAACATAAAAATGTTAACTTTACATTTTATTTAGTAGGCTTACTACCTACTGTCTACAATAGTATTGATGTAGTAACTCAAACTTTCGTATATATTGAAGAATACAGAAAGAGAGCACATGTTGATGCTGGGATCCAAGGTCCTCGGTGTGGGAGGGACATGTAAATATGCATGGGAGGAGGTGAACAAGAACCTTGTGGTGCTGTTTGAATTGTGGGTATTTGAATCCCTCAGCTCAGGCATTTTTTTTGAGTTGGAGACTCACTCTGTTGCCCAGGCTGGAGTGCAGAGGCATACTCAGGCCACCGCAGCCTCAACCTGCTAAGCTCCGGCAATCCTTCCGTCTCAGTCTTCCAAGTAGCTGGAACTACAGGTGCACGCTACCACGCCTGACTTCTTTTTTGATTTATTATAGAGATGAGGTCTCACCAAATTACCCAAGCTGGTCCCGAATCCCTGAGCCCAGGCAATCCTCTAACCTCAGCCTCCCAAAGTGCTAGGATGACAGGCTTGAGCCACCACCCCTGGCCTGAGCTCAGGGATTTTTAACAATGAGAAGCAGTGATACTCCAGCAACAGAAAGCACACCTAGCAATCAGATCCTGGTGTTCAGATACTAGTCCCCAGCAAACGGCACCAAGGATTTGGAGGAAATGGCCAGGGCAGGGAAAGGACAAAGTAAGGAGGAAACACGATTGTTTCTTCAGAAGTTAGAACTGCTGACAGAAGATGCTTCAAAAGGACTCAGGAGCCCACCTGGAGAGCATCAAGGAGCCAAATATGGGGCCACTGGAATACCAAAAAATAGTGGTGGCGATGGATGACAACACTGCAACAAGGGGCATGCGGGGGACTCCCCACAGGGTTCTCTCCTGGGCCATAGCTAATATGCATACTTGCCTAATCATCATGTTCAGTTGTATTCATAGGTACTACAGACTTTTTTGAATATAGTTATGCTTTGTAAAAAAAAAGTGGTAGGCCGAGCTCGGTGGCTCAGCCTGTCATCCCAGCACTTCGGGAGGCCGAGGTGAGTGGATCGCCTGAGTCCGCAGGTTCGAGACCATTCCAGGCAACTTGGCAGGACCTAGTCTCTACAATAAATAAAAAATTAGCTGGGTGTGGCAGCACATATCTGTAGTTCCAGCTGCTTGGAAGGCTGAGGCGGAAGGATCGCCGGAGCCCAGCAGGTCGAGGCTGCAGTGGCTGGGAGCATGCCACTGCACTCCAGCCTGGGCGATGGCATGAGACTCCAACTCAAAAAAAAAAGCGGTAAAAGAAGAGTAAGTAGAAAGTTACTTTTATTCTATACATGATCCAGTTACTGTTTGTTGCCTGCATGCAATGTGCTGGGAGAAGGGGGGGCGGTCAGGAAGGCACAGTTCTTTACCTTGGCAAGTGATTGTCTAAAGACCCTAGGCTTATGCTAGTATCACTTTTAATCAAACTAAAAATGCCCTACCGGGTACAGATATAAGAACAGTGCATGCAGTATGCTACCTTTCAAATACAACCAAAGGAAAATGCACATTTGCCTGCAGTTAGACAGGAAATCAGTGAAAAGACACACAGGATTGATTACCCCAAAGGAGTGAGGGGAAGTGACATAGGTGAAGCCAAAATGGAAGCAAAATATGCTTAGTGGATGCCTTATTCAATTGCTCTGATTTTTGAACATTGGAATGGATTACCTATTCAAAACAACAGAAAATAACATTTACAAGTAATTAATGTTCTTTCTTAAACAAGGAGAATACTTTTGTAAAATATACCTGAAAAATTAAATAGAGGAAAACTGTGAGTATAAGTCATCTACTATCATATTAGCATAACAAAAAACCAGCAGAGTTTCTCTGTGAATGAGTTGAACAAATCATTTAGTGGGACGTCCTACCTTTCTTGTTCATCTGTAAGACAGAGGGGGGTGGTGTGGCCACCTTCATGGCCAGGCCATAGGCCCCACGGAAGGAGTGACTGTCCCGAACGATGAATGACCCAGGCTCCTTGTCCTTCAGCATGGCAATGGCTAGAAAGGAAGAAGAAAGACATGTATGTCTGCCAGGGAGACAAAGGTCTGTGTCCATTACCTTGGGATGGGTCCCCTCCCCTTATTCCTTTTGCAAACTGGGTTATTAGGAAGCTGGCCAGGGTCCCTCTGCTTAGCTGAAGAAACAACATGTCCATATAGTCAGAGGACCCTCAGAGAGGTTTCTGGGGTGTTGTGTATTTTTCGTGGGTAGATCTGACCACGAGGAAGCAAAAAGGGACAGGAAAATCCCTCTCTTTAGCAAACTGAGGTGTCAGGCACTATCCTGGGTGCTGCCTGTAGGGAAAAAAAAAAACCCACAATACTTAATTTCCATTCATCTCATAGCACCTGAGCGTAAAAAAATGGAACCAGGTAAAAAATGGACCAAGAGGTGAACTAGGAAGGGGAAGAGAGGCTGTCACAGTACCCACTGCTACTGCCACTGCCACTCTTTGGGGCTATCTCCCGCTGTGGCATTTTTCTTAAACATTTTTAGAGTGTGGATTCTTTCAACAGAGAAAAAGGAAGGCGGTTTCTAATTATACTTTCCGAAAATAGAAAGTGCATACCCAGAAAAGTTACTGAATATTTAATAAAATTCCAAGAGTCACGTAGGCAGCTCTCCAGCCTGTGACTCTGTGGCAGACACGGACAAATGAGCCCAGCCTGGATGAGGCTATGGATTCTTTTCTCCATGTACAGCACAGTGGGTCACCCATCTTCCCTAGGAAGGCTGGAAGGCATTAAGCTAATCATTAAAAAAAAACAAAAAACCCTCCTCTTCACGGTCAAAATCTGGCATCTCCAAGTCTTATCCTCATGGTATAGGAAGAAGGAGGCAAGAGTCAGGATAACAGTAACTTCAACTTGATGTCTCTCGGACAGATCAACATTTTCTCTGGTAACTAGAATAAATCTCCAAATTTCTTTTATAGACATTGACTTTATGAGAAGAAAAAAGACTAAAGATTTAAAGTACAAAGTTATACATAATTACAGAGATGAAAACGCTGCCTTTCTGGAATGCCAAAGGCTCTGTCTGGAAGAGATTAGGGTGCAGGACGCCAACCAGTAAATGGCAGGAAACCTCCACGACGCGTCAGTAAATGCCTTCATGGTGTCCTGTTGCAGGCCCCTCACATGCCCCGTGCCTGCCCCAACTCATGGGCATGGCATTCATCTGGCTGCAGATCGAAACGAATGGTTTCTTCGACATACTTTTTTTCATCACTCTGCACCGTGGCCCTGTGACAGGATAAGGCCACAAAGGAGTAGCTCAATGTACCCCTTGGGAGACTGCACGTAGGGGGAAAGATGGGTGGGAAAACACAGGCACACTCACAGCACACACCCAAGGTGGTGCCACTGGCAGGGCCAGCAAGGGCTGCAGCCACCCCATGCCAGGGGCAGCCCAGGGCCGGGAGAGGGGCCCTCTTCAGGGTGGGGCGCAGGCCCTGGGTATAAGCCCTGCATACTGGTTCAAGTTTTCTCACAGCATAGTCTCTACATTTGGGGGGTTGAACACGTATTACTTTTTAAAAAGTAGAGTGAAAGATCACTTGCAGAAATTATTTTTCAGTTGTGAGACACCTCATCAGAGTACTATTTTTGATCACAATTTTACTTTTGTATGGTAAATGAAGGCTCGAAGCCACGAAAGACTAGGACTCGGGGCCAAATATGGCAGCGTGGCAAGCATCTGCTCTGTTCCAGGGAATCCCCTCCAAGGCCCAGGGTTGGGCTCTGCTTCCCATGGAATCCCCGGGAGCCAGGTTGCATAGTGGCTGCACTCTCACATGCCAGCAAAGAGGAGTTAGGGGAGAATTTCAGACTTGTTATTTTTGAAACAGAAATGGGCTGAGAGGCCTAGTGTGCTGAAGCTGTAGAAGTAAGTGTTTGTACACTGCACGTGGCAGCCACACACTCTGCCCGGCCAACACTGGCATCGAATTCCCCGTCGTGAAGATGGAAGAGGGGGTGAGGGAAGCAAGCGGTTCTCATCCCGCCTTCTCACAGCCTCCAATCCCTGCAATGAGTACTTTCACAGCCATCAGGAGAAGCAACACTTGAGAAAGTACACCCTGAGCAATAATATTTAATCTCAGTTTTACTTT
The DNA here is from genome assembly GCF_000164805.1 of Carlito syrichta. Lineage (NCBI taxonomy): Eukaryota > Metazoa > Chordata > Mammalia > Primates > Tarsiidae > Carlito > Carlito syrichta. Next base: position 30,929 of record NW_007250687.1, read on the forward strand.
ATTTTTAGGTTTACTTTAGGAAAGTCCCAAGGAATTAAATATGTGACAAATTACACCCCAAAAGATGCTGCCTGACTGTTTTTTTTCCCTCCTGCATCACTCTGAAATGTCACTCTAGTTTTCTAGAAAAAGACACATCTGACAGTTAAAAACCAATGAAACCCATAGGTAGCCTTCTGCTATCTGGAGAAACTGGCACACCCAGTAGAACATGAGTCTGTGTAGGTCTCTCTCTATAAAATATCTAGAACATAGAGGAGGCTGTGCTTTTAGAGCTCAGCTGGAAAAATCAATGGCCAATGCCTATATCAGTCATTCAGAGACTGGGGCCACCCAGACAAACCCTTTAAAATGTATGCTGACGCGTGCCTAGAGTTCCAGTTACTTGAAAGGCTAAGATGGAAGGATCGCCAGAGCCCAGCAGGTTGACATTGGGGTGGCCCGTGAGCGTAACACTGCACTCCAGCCTGGGCGACGGAGTGAGACTCCAACTCAGAAAATAAAATAAAATAAAATGTGTGCTGAAGACCAGGTAAATGGTGACAAGAGCCCCACCGCCCACTGTGCTTCTCTGTCTACTTATTGTGCATCTACTGTGCCCCAGAAGGACAAGTGCTTCCACACAATGCCTTCAGCAGCAACCCTGCAAGCTCGGCCAGGTCTGTCCTGCCAAGGAATCCAGTGGCATGTTTCCTCCCGAGTCTGTCTGCTTCTGAAGTCCTTTTGCTAGAACGACATTACACCATGGGAGAAGGAGGCAGCCCAGCCCTGCACATCATGCCATTGAGAAGATGGTGCCAACAGAGTGGGAGGGTCTGCACAGAATATTCTAGAACATGGTGCTTGATAACCATCTCCTAGTCTGGCCAGCTGGAGGAGGTGCTGAAGCTCTAGAGGTCACTGTCCTGGGGATTCCTTTGACACACGCAGGACCCGGCTGGTGGCAATGAGAACACAGTATCCAGCCGCCGCGGAGCCTGCCGACATGGTGAGCAGCATTTCACAAAGGCCAATTCAGGGAAAAAGAAGTCTTTCCAGGCCATGGGCTTGTTCCCTCTTTCTTCCACTTAAAATGACAATAGCTTCTTTGAGCTCATGAGAATAAATGCACATTCTTACCATTTCTATCATCTACATAATTGAATAGCAAGATTTCAATGGGAGAGCTTGGACAGTGCTATGTTCCAGCCATTTAACTATTCATCCCTCAGCATTTGCGAGACATCATCATAAGAAGAGAGTACGATGATTTTCTTCTGAAGTTGGCATAATGAGGCACAGAGTGGTTAAGTGGGTCTCCTGCTCACTACAGGCAGCTCATTATTTCTCACCCTTTTAAACGACCCCATTCTCTCTCCAGCATCCACCAGGCAGCACCCAGGATTCACTTCATTTCCCAGGAATCCTGACTCTCTTCCAGTCCCTGGAGGCACAGCCCTGCCCTTCCCTGCCAGTGACATACCATCCCTTTGAGGTACGTTCCAGGAGTGATGAGCTCTCTGCACTGCCAAAAGCAGGCATCCAGCAGAAGACACGCTCCTGAGACAGCCTTGAGCAGGGACGGCAGTCTCCCCGGGGCTGGGATCAGCACCTCATGGGGACTCATGGATTCTGGACGCTGCCTGGGAAAGCTTGCAGCCTTCCTCTCTGACATCTCTTCTGTTCATGTTCCAGTAAAAAGTGATGCTTCACTTAATTGCTAAAAAATCTTAATGAATTCAAATGTTTAAAAACTGCCTTGAGGCTGTACCAAGTGAAGAGAAGCTCTGCCTGGGTGGTGTGTGAGGCATTCGGTTAAGCCCACAACCAAGCCTCATTATTAACTGCTTGTCTTTCAGTCTCGGGTGGACGCAGGAAAGACGGAGAAGGGTCCCCCAATTCTCCTTCCTTCCTGGCCCTCATCCTCCGTGGCTGAGGACCTCGATGGAGATGCCAGGAGAGTGTATTTCCTCTTCCTAGTCAGCAGTCATGGGCTGGCATCACTGGCAGGCTGCCGGCTGGTGTAAGCAGTCAGAAATTACACCCTGCCCGCTGGAATGCTTATGGCTGGTGGCCATTCCTTACCAACTCCCTCATTAGTACCGTTTTCCCTCTAATAATGTAAAGGTCACAGTATTTTCCCAGAAGGCGTGTCATCAAGGGTGGGCCTTGCTCTAATTCAAACCACACCAAGGCCACCCTTCTCTGATGTTCCCTGTGCAGGGCCCATCCTCATACAAGGAATCAAAGTGCTCGGTGGGACACCTAGACGCCTGAGGAGGCACCATCTACCCCACATACCTTGTTCCCTTGAAATATCCGCCTTATACCAGAACTTGGAAGTGTCTTGAACAAATTTCACGATTACAAGCTTATCACCTGGACTTTCTGTAAAGTAAAATTTAAAAACAGTGACTATGTAGGACTTTTTTTTTTTGCAACTTCTCATTTGTGATAATCCTAGACATCCAAATTTGACATTGAGAAGAGGATGGAATGTTCTCAGGAGACAGAGCCCTATATTGAAGCGATGAGGTTGGAGGAGACTGCAACTGTTTTATAAAAAGATCATGATCGCCAGGCTCGGTGGCTCAGCCTGTAATCCCGCGCCTTTGGGAGGCTGAGGTGAGTGAACTGCCTGAGCCTGCGGGTTCGAGACCCGCCTGGGCAGCGAGACCTCATCTCTACAATAAATCAAAAAATCAGCCGTGCGTGGTAGCGCATGCCTGTAATTCCAGCTACTTGGAAGGCTGAAGTGGAAGGATCGCCAGAGCCCAGCAGGTCGAGGCTGCGGTGGCTGGGAGTGACCACTGCACTCCAGTCTGGGTGACAGAGTGAGACTCCAACTCAGAAAAAAAAAAAATCATGATCATCTAAGCAGGACTAAGCAATACACTGTCAAAATACATAGGAAGCAAACAGCTGCCTAAACACTGATTAAATGGTGTTGTTTCATCAGTGTATCGTATTACTTATATTCTTGAACTATTTCATAATTACATTCCGGATGAATATAATTTGAAAAAGAAAGTTTTAATTTGAAAAATAAAGTTATTTTAAAAGAGTAATGTTCCCAGGTGAAAGGCTAAATAGAGCCACTGCAAATGTCTGCACTTTCTACAATTGGAATGAATCTAAAGGGGCAAAACAGAGAAGACGAGCAGAATTAACAAGAAGCCTGGGTCAGTGTTTGGCTTTGGGCTAGCAAAATGGAAGAGACCCTCAAGGGCTGCAGATTTTTCTCTCAGGGTACTTGGCCCAGCACTAGAGTCGTGCTCACTTGCCAGTTCAGGCTGCAGATCTGGACTCTTCTGTTCCTGAGTGAATGGAAATAGATAGAGGTAGCTCCCCGCCCCGCCCTGGTAGAAACACACCTACCTGGCAAAGGTGAGGACGCTTCTGAAGCCTTGGAAAAGTCCGGAAGGACGTTTGGGAAGGGGATACTGATGGTGCTCCCACTGTGGGGGCTTGAGAAGCCACTGGAGGAGGGGGAGACCGAACCCAGAGAACGATCCCCCTCTGAGGCCCGCTTCTTCTCAGGGAGGGGTGGCTGCCCATGCAGGGTCACCCCCTGGCCCTGCAGGCCTGGGCTGTGGTGGCTGCCATGTCCAGAAGCCACCGTGAGAAAGTTGTGGGACAGGAAGCCATTGTCTGCAGCCCCTGCTGTGGTCAGCGGGATGCCGGGAACTGGTGACGCTCCATGGGAATTGGCCAGCAAGGCTCCCAGGTCCTCCTCGGGTGGAAGGCCACTGCCCACTGGGGGAGTGCTGAAGCCCAAGAAGGCCTGGTTGCTTGGGGGAGCCAGAGTGTCCGGCGGCTCTGCTAGGGACAGTTCATGGCCACGGAAAGAGGCCTGGAGCTCTGACGGTGGGAAGCAGGACAGCACTGGGGAGTCCTTGCTGGGGCTGGAGAACTCAGCACTGAAGGCACTTCCTGTGGGCCGGCTGCTCCCCAGCAGGGACACAGTGGATTTGGAGCTGCTCTCTACCCACTGGCGTTCCGCAGAAGACGAGCTGTTCAAACACAAGCCAACCAAGGGAGCACGTGAGTACAAGGAGATGCCTCAAAACCAGCAACTGTCATTCCACATGGGGAAGATGGGGGTGGGAGAAGGCACTTGCTGACCTGATGTCGCCTGCCTTTCCAGCCTTCCACTTCACACCCGGATACTCGAGCCCACTTAGGGGCGCTAAGGGGAGCAGCCTGCACGCAGGCCTCCACATGCGCTGATAACCCTACACCGCTTCCTCAGCCCCCCACCTTCTTCCATTCCTCGATCTTCGCTTGGTAAAGTCCTTTCTCCCTTTAAGAGAAAGCTCCACTGTGTACCCATTTTGAAGCCTTTTCCCAGCCCTTGTCTGGCCACATGCATGTGTGTGCACAGGAGCAGGGATGCCCTCGCCACTGGTCCCACGATGCTGGGCAGGGATGCCAACCACAATCACCCGTGCAGCGGGATGCCAGCTCACTGTACGTCTATTCCTCCTCTCAGAACAAGCCTTTTTCCCCCTTTCCTTCATGGACAAGTGGTCAGTTCTCAATGAAAGCTTGCTGGACCATCCAGCTGACTAAGGGCTACCACTGTGACTTCTGGAAATGATCAGATATTTAGGAATACAGAAAGACAGTTAAAAACACACCACGACATGCACATATCTCATCAGCAAACACTGACTGGGTGCATAGCCTATATCCCATGCCAAGTCCTTAGATGAGTACTCCCCTGTATTTTTAGGAGAAAGGATTAGAATTAAGGAAGTTAAATAGTGCTCATACAATAAAGCACAAAGAAATGTATTCCTATTCTGGGCAAGGGGAGTGGTCCCGCATACATGCTTCCTCAGGGAAGTGTCTTTGTAAAGCAGAAATAGGACATTTTTCTGTCCGAAGCCTATTCTTTCTCCCTTTCCCCTTCTCTTCATTCTTAAGATCTCTCTAAGACGAATTTTCCCTTATCTCCTTTGCGTCCCAATATTTCCCCGTATGCCAGCATAACTGTCTTCGTGGGCAGCACTGTCCTGCACACAGCCCCAAAACCCTGGTCCGCCCTCCTCATCACACCAATCCCTGCCTGGGCAGGGAAGCCTCCCTGAGGCTCCAGCAACACTGGAAGGCAAGCCCTGGCTGGCCCCCAAGCCTCCCTTTCCATCCTCAGCTCAGCATTCAGGGTCTTTCTGGGCAGCTTGTGACACGTTTAAAGGCTCATCTTCTCACCTCTCTCTCCTCTGGCCAGGGCCGTTGCTGGAAATTGTGCAGGACGATGCAAAGGTCTGCTGGAAGGAGGTTGGCCCAGGCACATCGGCCCGGAGCATCGCGGACTTGGGTCCGATGGGGCTCTCTGACATCCCCACGGTGTGGCTGAGTGTCTCAGGGCAGCCTCGCGATTCTGCAGCAAGAACACAGAGAGCAGAGAGATCTCAGTTGGAGGACCCCAGGAGCCACGATCTCTGTCTCTTTTGCACGTTCTACAAGGGACAGGGCTGATTTCTGAGGTTCTCTGTCATCCGTGGCCACACTGAACATAATATTACTGTCTGTAATAGGCTGGAGGAGGTGTCTCCATGCTCCCCAGTGCAAGTTGATTCTCAGTCATACCTACTCCCAAAAGGCAAGGCACCTAACTCAGTCCCCACACGCAGAATCCAGCCCATTGTTATTATGAGTTGATCGGTGTTGGCATCTCCGTGGCAGATGTGCACTGGACCCACTGAGCCTGCCCTCCCAGGTCCATCACCAAAGAAGGCCAGTGTCCCCCAACTTACTCTCCACGCGCATGAGCTAGGTTGCCACTCGCTTTAGAAAGGGCACCGCCTTTTCTCCGCAAACCAGCAGGCGACTTCTCCACAGAAGGGCTCACATTCCCTAAGTGCAGGCCCCAGGTGGCCTGGGTGTCCTCACTGGTCCCTTGGTCCACACCCTGTTGAGCCGGCAGCTGGCCTGTTGCACATTGAGGAACCACAAGGGTGCATACCCGTTCCCTGAGTTTTCCAGGTCATCCCTGTTGCTGGACTGCCACCCCATGGGGTGCAGACGTCTCCCTTGCTAGCCTCATCAAACCAAATGGCTGTCCCAACATGAGCACCACTCCACAGGTGCTCCACTCATGGGTCAGGGGCTGCCCCACCGCTCACTGCTGTGTCCTCGGCATCCAGCTGGTGCCTCAGGAGCTCCAGGCCATTCACATTATGAATTAATGATCAAATAAATAAAGACTTCAAGGTTAGAGGGAGCCATTCAGGGCATGACATGGAAATACTGCTCGGGGAGCTGGCTCAGTAGAGCAGGCAGATGGCCAGTTACCAATCTCTGGAGTCCCACACCAAGGAATAGCACAGAACCGTGAAATAGAAAATAACTGTCTATTAATCACATGTAATATGCCCACCTTCGGATTGCTTGAGCATGAACTGAGTCACACGAGAGAGAGTAGCACTGAATGCAGCACGAATTTCCATGACTGATGCTGCTCTCAGTGGTCCCCACACAGTCACAGGGGCAGTCCCTGGTGCTTCCCATCCCTGCTGACTGAGGACCAGTGCCTCAAGGTCTGGGGGAACCCTACGCCACAACCAGAAGCCCTCGGCATACTCACACGGCGCCTGGGGTTTTCACCAAATGAGAAGGGGCTAAAGGCAGACACAATCCCACTGTGTTCCTGTTATCACAGTGTGCGTTCCAGAAAACAGCAAGCCCAGCACTTCTCATGAAAGTGGCTTTGTTTATCACTTAATTAGCATGCACTCTGGGGGCACCTTGGCTATGTTCTTCCTTACTGTCAGATCAGTCCCGCAGCCAGTGATGGAACTTAACCCTTTATCTGGAGAAGGGGCTGCCCAAAGCATCAGGTTCCACGTTGATCCAAGGACCTCAATGCGGGGACACCTAGCTTCCGAGGCCATTACTTCTGCAGGGCCCTGGTCACCCCCTGTGTTCAAAGATGTAAGTTGGCCAAGGGCAGCACCACCACGGCTACTAATCCACTTATTAGATGGACCGTGGCATTCACAGAGAAGTGGGGTGCAGGTCATATTTTCAGGTCAGTAGAGTCACTACCCATTCCAATGACTGGGACTGCAGATAGCAAGGAAGACACTGGTGGCAGCGCTACACCACACAGCACCTGTATGCATAGTGCTTGGCACCCACCACCCCGACTTCCCTCTAGTCTGTACAGTCCCAAGAGATGTGGCGCCCCAGCTTTGGAAGTGAGAAGAGCGAGACAGGGAAAGTTCGAGTCCCCTTTCTAAGTGCTCCTGCCCACTGTCTCTGCTGGGCATCCAGAGAGAACAGAGAACAGCCCCTACAGGGCTGGGGGAAGTCCACAGAAAGTCTTGGACAAAGGCACCAGGCAAGTGAATGTGAGCCAGAGACTGCAGACCCTTCCGCATGGGTTCACTTCGTTTCTAGGAGATTGCTTGCCGTAAGAGTAGGGAGAATTGTCATTTAACTTGTCCACTTGATTTTCGTGGTTAAACTACAGGTAAAATGTCCAACATGAAGAAGAGGAGTGGGCCAAGCTCCCTGTCCTGTGGGTGTCAGGCCTTCATACTCTCACCTCTGCACCTGGAAGAAACCCGGCTGGGGTGGGGAGGATGGGTTAAGGAGCTGATGTGACTCCCACCATCTTGGGCAAAGATGTCTGTGAAGGCGCTGTGTGGCTACCTTGGAGGGGAAATGTGTCAGGACATACTTCCCAGCTCTGAGATTCTGGCAGCCTGCCTCACTGCTGAGGAGGTGGGGACATAAGGACACCACAGAGAGAAGAACGGTCCCTTACAGCAACTACATGGAGACCCTTCCGGGGAGGAAAACATCTTCCAAGGTAAATTCCACCTTCCTGAGGCCGTCTAGATGCATTTCCATCTAGATGCGGGAGACACCAGAGCAACACTGATGCTGATTTAGACCCACGTGATTGCTCTCAGAGACCTGCTGTCCAGATCTGATCTGATGCCCTGAACAGATGCTCCCTTCAGTTCCCGGGCATCTTCTTGGCACGGTCTCGTTTCTGTCCTTCGTTCTCACAATACTCTCACATTTTCCCCTTACTGCTCAGACCAAGAGGAAGAAGAAAAATACTGTTAGTGTCTGGAAATACAGCTTCCTCTCACTTTCTGGTTTCCCCTAAGCCAGCTGTTGCTCCCGGCGCCCTGTAGGGGTAGCTGACTGGGGAGGTCTCTGCTGTTCGGCAGCCCCTGGGCCAGGCCAGAACTTGGGAGGCGTGCGCCCGTGCTTCTGGGATCTCAGGAATGTCTATGCTCGTCTCCTCTTGGCTTCCACCTCCTCCATTTCCTTTATCCAGAACAAGGGTGAGAGAGGGTCACCGGCCCTTTTCCAACTGATCTATTTTTATGCTCTCGTCCAAGCTTCTGTGGGAAGCTATATACTGCTCAGTCTCCACTGGCCACTATTTACATGACACATAAATTAACAGGAAGAAAAGAAACCCACGCAGCTCGCAGGTGGGGCCATTGGCTCACTCTCCTCCAAAGCCTCGGAGCGTGACCAGAGACCCACAGCCGAAATGTGGAAGGAACAGCCCGACAAATTAAAAATTCATGAGGGATCCTGATATCAAAGTTCATCCCTGGGGTATGACTCTTAAATTAAATGCAGGAACCACAATTTACTAAGCAAAAAAGTCAGAGCATGTGACATTTAAAAAATACATCAACATTTTCCTGTGTTCCTAATTTTATTTAAGAATTTGGCCAGGCATGGTGGCTCATGCTTGTAGTCCTAACACTTTGGGAGGCCAAGGCAGAAGGATTGCTTTAGCACAGAAATTAGAGACCAGCTTAGGCAACATAGCGAGATCTCATCAACACAAAAATAAAAAAGTTAGGTGTGGTGGTGCCCACCTGCAGTCCCAGCTACTTGAGAGTATAGCCTGAGCCCAGGAGGTCAAAGCTGCAGTGAGCCATGATCATGCCACTGCACTCTGGCCCGGGCGAGAGAGTGAGACCCTGATTCAAAAAAAAAAAAAAAACTTACAAATGCATAAAATTATTCACTCACACATCAATTAGTTAATAATTACAAACTGCCTTTAAACTTTTTATATTACCTTTAATAAAAAATAAAATAAGTTCAACTGAGGTCACTATTACAGTCTCCCATCCAGATAAGGAAACTTGGGTTTTGTCACTGGTCCATAAATAATATACAGGCATATTCACAATAAACTTTTAGGAGTGAGTGAGAATATATCTGCTTGCCTACCCATCTATCTACCTACTTACCTACCCATCCATTTCCCTCCCTCCCTTTTCCTTTCCTCCTGGTCATACCCCGGGGCTATCACATAGTTAAATGGGAAGTATTCTCTTCCACCATTGGAGAAAGCTCTAAAAAAACGAAACAACAAATCTCATCTTCTTCCTCCATTACATTCTAGGTATGAAGTCGGTCTGATGTGGAGAGACAACACAGGACTCCAGGTTCTAGTCTGGGCTCTTCTGCAATGGGTGTTGGCCATTCTCAACCCTCTGGGACCTTCAGGTTGTCTGTAGACTCCCTTCAACTGAGACCAGATTAGATAACTTCCTAGGGTCCATTTAGCTTGAAATTGCAAAATTCTATTTTGAAGAAGCAAGACTTGCTATGGGAGGTTCCATGGCAGTGAGTGGTTTTTTTTTTAGAGTCTTTATCTTATAATTCTTCTGTTATGTGTCTATGAACAACAGGCCATTTAACCAGCCTTCTTGAAAGCAAAGGAAAAGTGGGCAGGCAGCCAGATATCATGAGAATTAATTAGTGAAAACACTGAAACACTGAAAAGGCATTTTCATGGTTTTTGATGTGAATTGAAGTCCTGTATCTAGGGTCCTATGGATAATCTACGGTACAGACAGAAACGGTGAGAAACGCCCAAATGGACAAACATGCACTTTGTATTAGGCCTTTTCCTTTGCAATACTAATGTCAAAATAATACAAAATGATATGAATTTGTTCTACAGCTTAAGGTCACCATTTTCAGTAAATACCAGGAATGCTCTCACAGGATAAGCTGGCTCTGTCTTCTTAAAGCACACAAAGTTCTTATTCTCCCAGTGGGACCAGAAGTGCCCTACCCAGTGCTGGCATTGGGATTCCTGTCCACCAAAAGCCAGGTGACACTTCTGTGACATTCTCATCCCAACTGGAATTATCCTCTTCAAAAAAACAGACAAACAAAAAACCATGCCACAGTCTTCCTTCTAACCAATAACACAAAAGTAACTAGAAAATGCAGATGAAATAGTTCATTACAATTGGTACCCTGTTTTCTCTTATTCTTTGAAGATGTCCCATTTGTATTCAAGGTTTTGATCCAAACAGACTGGAAAGAAAACACATTCCCCAAACTAGTTAGTGTTGTATAGAGAATTCTAATGCTGAAACTGTGAAAACAGTTGTTTTTTTCACAGTGAGTCTTTCCAAAGCCAGGCCAGTCCCTTCAGTGACGGTTGAGACCCCCTAGCAACCTAAAGGGGTGAGCTTTGGTTTGAGGTCTCAGGAAAACAAATGACTTCCTTTCTTTTAGACTTTAAGGAAAGATGACAGTGGGGTGGAACTACTGAGGCTACTTAGAGACCACACAGAGTATTTGGATGGAGCCAACATAGAGCTAAGAAACTGGGGGTTTGTGGAGGGACAAGAGAGAAAGACAGAGAGAGAGAGAGAGAGAGAGAGAGAGAGAGAGAGAGAGACAGAGAGAGAGAGACAGAGAGAGAGAGACAGAGAGATCCACCCACCTAGTGACCAAGGAGTCCTCATGAAACAAAATTTGAGGTCAGGGCCACACACGGCTGCTCAGTTACAGTTTCATTATTTTTTTTTCAAATAGTTGGAAAATACATGTAACATAAAATTTGCCATCGTAATCATTTTAAGTGTACGGTTTAGTGGCAATAAGTACATTTGCACTGTTGTACAACCATCATTACCATCCATCCCCAGAACTTTTCAACTTGTAAAACTGAAAACTGTCCTCACTGAACAATAATTTTTTATTTCCCTCTCCCAGCCCCTGGAAACCACCATTCCACTTTCTTTCTTTTTTTTCTGAATTGGAGTCTCACTCTGTCCCCCAGGTTGAAGTGCAGTGGCACACTCATAGCCACCCCAGTGTTGACCTGCTGAGCACCGGCGATCCTTCTGCCTCAGCCTTCCAAGTAGCAGGAACTACAGGTAAGCGCTACCACACCTGGTTATTTTTTTTTTTTAAATTGTATAGACAGGTCTCACCAATTTGCCCCGATTGGTCTTGAACCCATGGGCTCAGGCAATCCACTTGCCTCAGCCTCCCAATGTACTGGGATTACAGGCACATTACCTCACATAAGTGGAATCACACAGGATTTGTCCTTTTGTGACTGACTTATTTCATGGAACATAACATTCCCAAGGTTCATCATCCATGCTGTAGCATGTCATAATTTCCTCCCTTTTTTTAGGCTGAATAATACCCATTGTATGTGTAAACTGAATTTTGTTTATCCTTTTGACTATTGTGAATAGCTACATCTTCTTTCTTATTCCTATTCTTATTCTAACCAGTTTGAGTTCAAATGGCTGGCTTACAACAGGAAGCAGACTGAGTGACAGGAGATGCTCAGAGCTGCTTCCCATCCAGTGGGTATGGAGGTAGACAGAAATAAATGAGCATCGTGTGGTCAGACCATCGCAAGGGTGTGCAGAGTGGCACCAGAGAGAAAAGAGAGCATTTGAATCTCCTCAGAAAAGGCTTTCCTGTGCTGAGACCAAAACCAACAATAACAATAACCACAAAAAACAAAGACAGAAACAAAACACCCACAGAGAAATATTCTCTGAGCAGAAGAGGAACCCACATCAGTGTTTGTGAGAGTCCTGGGTAGATTATGATGCTAGAACGTGGAGGTTCTGAGTACACCAAGGTCTCCACAGGAGTAGACAGGCTGCCCGAGGAAGGCAGAGACTACTCAAGATGATGCCGGCTGGGGTCTATGTTGGTGAAGAGGTTGTACCTAGGATGCTTGGTTCAAAGTCTCCGGGCCCCAGAATAATTGTAGTCTCACAACTGAACTGGTCCACAGGACAGGAAGTGTTGATGTTTTCTGTCTTCAGGCAGAATCCCCTAAGAATCTGGCTTTCCTCTAGAAACAGGACACAGGACACATGCTAAACTTTGCCATGGCTCTTCTAAGGAAAGATCACTTCAGCCTGGAGCCAGACGGCTTGACACGTGAAGGCATCTTCATCCAGGATGATCGTTTTCTCCCATAAGAACAGTCTTCATCCATTTGTGTTATCATAAAGGAATACCCAAGGCTGGGTAATTCATAAAGAAAAAAGGTTTACTTGGTTTCTGAAGATTGTACAAGACCAGCATCTGCATCGGGGGGCCTTGGGCTACTTCCACTCATGCAGAAGGGCAGCTGGCATCAACAGCAAGAGGAAGGAGGCGAGAGAAAGAGAGAAGCCAGGCTGTTTTACACAGCTAGTTCTCTTCATGAACTAATAAAGTGAGAATTCACTCATTACCATGAGGACAGAGGACACCAAGCCCTTCTTGAGGAATCTGCCCCACGACACAGATACTTCCCACTAGGCTCCACTTTCAACATTGGAGATCAAATTTCAACATGAGATCTGGAGGGGACACACACTCAACCTATAGTAATGAATGAACCATTAAAGTATTAGTCAGCTTGGGCTGCTAACAAATACCACAGCTGAACCAATACAAATTTATATCCACACAGTACTAGAGGCTGGAAGTCGAGTTCAAGGTGTTGGCAGGGTTGGTTTCACCTGAAGCGTCTCCCTTTGGTTTGCAGATGGCACGGTCTTCTCCGTGTGCATGACTGTGTCTTAATCTCATCCTCTTATAAAAACATCCATCAGCCGGGCTTGGTGGCTCAGCCTGTAATCCCGCATCTTTGGGAGGCTGAGGTGAGTAGATTGCCTGAGCCCGCGGGTTCAAGACCTGCCTGGGCAGCGAGACCTCATCTCTACAATAAACCAAAAAATCAGCCAGGTGTGGTAGCATGCGCCTGTAATTCCAGCTACTCGGAAAGCTGAGGCGGAAGGACTGCTGGAGCCCAGCAGGTCAAGGCTGAGGTGGCCGGGAGCGGCCACTGCACTCCAGTCTGGGCGACAGAGTGAGACTCCAACTCAAAAAAAAAAAAACATCCATCATGTAGGATGAAGGTCCACCTTGAGGGACTCACTTTCACTCAATAACCTCTATAAGGCCCTGCAGCCAAACACAGTCACATTCTGAGGCTCAGATTAAGGTTCCAAATTATGAATTTGTGAGAGGGCAGGTGGGGATCGCAATTCAGCCCTCTCAGAGGTGTATGATTTGGGGAAATGTAGCCTCTTTGCCTCTCTGTAAATGGCAGGATAATGACAAGAGCCCTACTTCAGGGCTCCCAGGATGATCAGCTGAGTTGGGACAGGAAACATGCTCACAACAGTGACTGGCCCAATCATGACAAGTAATAAATGAAAACCGGCATGAGGGCCAGGCTCGGTGGCTCAGCCTGTAATACCAGCACTTTGGGAGGCTGAGGCGAGTGAGCTCTCTGAGCCCGTGGGTTCAAGACCAGCCCAGGGAACTTAACAAGACCACGTCTCTACAATAAATCAAAAATTGGCCGGGCATGGTAGCGAGTGCCTGTAGTTCCAGCTACTCGGAAGGCTGAGGTGGAAGGATCATTGGAGCCTAGCAAGTCGACAATGGGGTGGCCGTGAGTGTGCCACTGCAGTCTAGCCTAGGCAACAGAGTGAGATTCCAACTCAAAAAACAAAAGAAAGAAAGAATGGAATGGTATGATTAAAAGAAAACTGGTATGAAAGAAAGAAAGAAAACTGCAGCTTCTGAGGAGATCACACAGAATTCCTATGTGTGCCTTCCGACACTTGGGGAATGGCCATGCTGACCAGCCAAAGACAGAGCTTCCTGAGAAGCTCATCAAGCAAGAAGGCTGGTATCATGGGGCCTTGAGCGGGCCAGAGGGGTGACAGCATAGCTCCACACACCTTCCTTCTTGGTCCCATTTCTCCTCACCTCCAGCCAGGTGGCTGATGGAGCAAGCTGGGAAGGCTCTGAGTGGGGTACATTTTAGCTTTCCAAATCACTGCTGCCTTTGTTTTTTGTCACTAAGGTTTCCAGTTCATAACACGTCTACTCTTTTGATGCAAGGGGTTTGATTTCAGCCCCTTGATTGTTGGTGGTGCTGTTCTCCTTCGGGATGACTCTATGTCTTTTGTGGGCAGTATCTCCATGGCCATGCATCATGCCACTGGCTTCTAGCCTCTGATGGCTCTGCCGAGCCTAGCCCCACTCCACCGAGTCCAAACCTCATAAATACAGAGGCCACCAGCGCAGCTGGAATTCCACCAGTGCATGTCCGCATCTAGTGGGGCTTTCCAGCAAAGTGATGAACATATTAAAACTGCTCCAGATATAAGAACAGACATTCCAATTAATAAGATAATTATCAACAATCTGCAGCTGCCGCCACAGGCAGTTCACTGTCCGAAAGGGCCACCGTGGGACAGAACCGGGCAATGCTCTAATCTCTCATCCATCCCACTGTCCAGAATTACTCCTGTCCCATAGGAACTACATTCAAGAAATAACCATTTTTGCTTTGAGGAGAAGAAGGGAACTAACAGTTTGGGGGTCAGATCAACCTTCCCTTCAAACATACCCAACTGACCTGATTGTACTCAGCATTGACTTCTTTCCAAAAAGACCAGCCAATTAAAATTCACAGCGGAGTATAAGTCACCTTGTCTACAGTCCCCTTGTCTGTTTGTAATCAACAGTTCAGGATGAGGAACCCATGGCTGAAGCATCCCTCCTCTCTGTCATCCATCTGTGTTTTCACCAGGATCTTCTTCACCCTCTAGCTTTCCTGGAAGGTGGAGTCTCATCAACATTTTACAGACAAAGAGATGAAAGCACTAAGCATCCCTCAGAACTGGTCCCCTCAGCCCCAGGGCCAGGGTTTGCGACATTACCCAGCCTTGAGATACAGAAGGTGGCAAGATGCAACAGCAAATACACACACAGGAAAAGCATGTGCGATTGAGATAGATAGAATGGGAAAAGTAAGCAGTAAAATGGAAATTAAACACTCTCCACCCAGGAATGGAATGGTATGATTAAAAAAAGAAAAATGAGAAAATGGTTTGTTAAAATCTAGATGTGAGAAACATAAATCCGAGGGGAGTGGCTAAATATGCCACATAATTTGATGCTAATATTCACGATGAGTCAAGTATCCAAGATGGAAGGACTGAAGAGCTCACATAATCAAGAAAGCCTTGCCTGGGGCATGAGCCCTCCTACAGTCCTCATAAGAGGCACAGCTCTGCTCTCTGATCCCTGTGTACAGAGACCCCTAGTGACCACGGATGCTGCACTACCCCGCACACAGTCAGCAGCACACTCTGCTGGGACTGTCTGTGGTGAGGTCATGTCTCATTCACTGTCACATCAGGGCCTCTTAGGCAGAGGGTCAGCAGAGAGGGCTCACCTGCTGAGGGCTCATCATATACCGGGCACCCTGACTCCAGTCTACCCACAGCTCTGCCTATGCTGGGCTGGCCTTGTTGCCCCAATCCTGAGTTGCTTGTTCTCACAGAGACACATTTCTGAAATCTGTGCATATCTTGACACCTGCGGTACATCATGTTTTACCTGGCACTGTTTTCCCCCCTTAGAGGTATGTAAAGTAATGATCTTTTGAACAAAACCCATGCATCTCTGGTTGGTCAAAAGAGATCCAATCCCAGGAGACCAAAAAAATTAGCACAGCAGTTTTCAAGTACTGGGAAAAAAAACTGTGAATTCTATATCCAGCAAAAAAATACCCTTCAGAAATGAAGAAAAAATAAAGAAATTTAAAGATGAAGGTAAACAAGGAGAATTTGTTGTTTGTAAACCTACCCTTCAGGGAAAGAAAATTTTCAAAACAGAAAGAAAATCGTCGGGTTTGGAAGTTCCAAAGGGAAAGAACACTGTAATGAGTCAAAGTAAAGGTAAATACAGTAGTCCATCCTTCTCGTGAGTTTCTTAAGTTACTTTTGAGAGCTGAAGCAAAAAAGTAGAACATTATCACAAGCAGTACTTAGTGTAAACAAAATACTTACAGCGATTATATTTTAAAGGTGAAGAGGATATAGGGAACTAAATTGAAGATTTCTACATTTCACTCCAAGAGCTAAAATGTTGATACCAGTAGACTATGACATGTTACATATATACACTATAATACGTAGAGTGACTACTAAGAAAATTATGTGAAGGGACATACTCAAAAATGTTATCAATAAATCAAGATGCAACTCCTCTAAAATTTTAGAAATCCACAGTAAGGTAAGAAATGAGAAACAAAAGAGCAGAAATCAGGGAGCAAACAGAAACACTTATGCACCCAGATTTTCTACTACAAACTGTATTTGACATTTACATCCTTGGTCCATCTGGAACTGATATTTGTGTATGGTATGAAGGGGATCCATTTCACCTTTTCCACATGGGAAACCTTCCCAGCTCTATTTATGGGGTGGCCCCTCTTTCTACTGCTGACCTGGCATGACCCTTTTGTCTGGCACCAAAGTTCCAATCATGTGCCAGTCTGTTTTGTGCCTTTATCTGTCTGTTGGTCAATTTCTCTATCCTCGTACCAACCCATACTTGCTGAATTTTCTAGCTTCATGGTAAATCCTCATGTCTGGTAGCTATATGCTGGCAACTTGAAATTTTAACTTTATACATTTTACATTAATTTATCAAATTTCATTTAAAAATGTGTTGGCATTTTGATTGGGATTGAATTAAACATATAGATGAAATTGGGAAGATTCAGTATCTTTATGACATGTCTTTCTATCCATGAACATGGCATTTCTCTCCATTTATTTGTATCTTTTAAAATGACTCTTAATAAACTCTGGAAAATGTCCCTGTTAAGAAAAAATAATGTTTTAAGTAACTGTCTTATTCTAATTTTCCTCCAATTGCCACCCGACTTGATTTCCTCCAGGCAAAATGTAGCATGAGCTTCAAAGGCAATCGGGACCTTGTTAATAATAGATGAAAGTCTACCGGGTGACAGAACTGATGTGTGTAGTAAGAAGGGGAAAACTGTTGAGGAAAACCAGACTTGGAGGAGTATACTTGGAAGCATGGTGGACCACATGATTCTGGCCTGCTCCTATTGACAGATATACAAGGAAGGGATTCCAAGACACACATCTTCTAGAACCAGATCTTATCACTGAATTATTCTACTTCTTATGCTCTCGGTGCTGTCATGGAGATTTGCAGCATTCTAGAAATATTTCTGTCTGCACCTGGTCACCCAAGAAAGCAAGCTGTCGACTGATGACCTGGGTCCTCAAAGCAACTGAGCCCTCATACCTTTTTTCCAACTCCAGACTGTGAGATCCTGTTAACTTTTGTTTACCTAGTTGAGACTTGGTACCCACCTACCTTTTCCATCCAGCTGTCAGTACTACCTGAGGCTAATCAAGAACCAAGTGTCCTGCAGAGAACACTGCTCAAGAAAGGCACAAGTCACCCTGCTATTTAGTAGCAGAAATAGAAGTTGACATTCCAGTAACTTCTTAGTCCTGTGTTCTTAAGTTTTATCCTGGGAAAATCACAGAGGACAGTGAGACAGAGTGAGGAAACAGAGTGTGCGCTGAGTGAAAGGGATTTTCTGTTCCCTAAGCTCCTACTGTAAGTGTGATTCAGTCATCTTTAAATCACAAGTGCCTCCTAGAGGGAGGGGCAGGAGGAGAAAGGTTGTCTCAGGTGGGCCTGATGCAATGTGAGGGGCGTGGTGTTCCCAAGAGACCACAGGTCTTAGAAGAGACCCCAGGCCTGCAACTGACAACAGCACAACCAGCTTCCATGGATCACAACCACCAGCCCTCCTGTTTCCATCTCAGCTGGACAGCTGCAATCCTTTGGATGTCATTATTATTATTTTTTTATACAGGGAGGTCGAATCCAAAGGGAGGAGAGAGCAGAGGCAGTGTGGACACCAGTCAGGGCCGCTGCTGATGATAGCAGTGATTTGTCCTTCCTGTGCAAACTGTTTACCTAGAGCTGCAGGGATCACCAGCCCAAACAAACCCCACCCTCAGCCAACCTGCATGACACTTTCAGAGCCACATGACCGCAGCTCCAGGCGCAGGTCTGAATGTCAACAGCTTTTCAATCACGCATCTCCAAAACAACTCTAAAATCCTAGTAACAGGACACGCACTGACGTTCCTTATAAAGAAAATAAGAATAGAAATCAGAATAGCTGCTCTCTGCTGAGTCTACCATGCAACTGGCATTCTGCTAAGCCACACAACAGACCTCATTTGAGTGGATCCTCATAAAAACGCTTCCATGAGCAAATCATCACCCCTACCTTATGGATGAGGAAACAGATTCTGAAAGATGAGGTGAAAAAACCGATTCAAAAGCAGCCAGGTCGTCTCGGAAAACTGTGTTCTTTCCACAGGCCGTTCCTGCTTCCCATCAGCAAGGGCTCATATTCAGCAGCCTTAATTTAATAAAGGAGGCTGGGCTTGGTGGCTCAGCAATTTGGGAGGCCGAGGCAAGTGAATTGCCTGAGCCTGAGGGTTTGAGACCCACCTGGGCAACGTGGCAGCACCTTGTCTCTACAAAAAATAAAAATTAGCTGGGTGTGGTGGTGTATGCCTATAGTTCCAGCTACTTGGAAGGCTGAGGTGGAAGGATCGCTGGAGCCCAGCAGGTCGAGGCTGCAGTGGCCAGGAGCGTGCCACTGCACTCCAGTCTGGTGGCAGAGTAAGACTCCAACTCAAAAATAAACAAACAAATAAAGAGTGACCTCTTTCCTCAAATACAGTATCATACTCATCTTGGAGAGGACAAGAACCCCGTTGCACAGGTTTGCCCTGGGGCTTAGGAAGGTCCAGGAGCTTTGTAAACAGCTTAGAGCCCTGTCACTGCTTAGTGTGCAGGGAGCCTCAGCGCTCTAGGCTCTTAGGACCCCCGACCATCATCCCCTCAGGTTCAGGAAGGCAGAAAATAACTTGACTCCAGGTAGAGGGGCCAATGTTCTTTTAGTCTCACCTTGAGAGTTAGAAAAATATTTCATTCTAACTAGACCCTCTCTATGAAACTCACAAAAAATTACTATTGTATATTAATGGCATTAAAAGGACAAGAAACTTTCTAAAAGACACGATCTTCCATTCAGTTGCAGAGTGACCTCTCAATCCTAGAAGGGACAGCACACAAGACTTTGTGACTTGGAAGAATGAGGAGGTGAACTCTGATCCACTGGGGCTTGTTTTAGGGTTATTGCAGTGCTTTTTTTTTCTGGGTTTTTCTCTCTCCCTCTTAAATCTTCTCCATCCTTCTAGCTCACACACACACACACACACACACACACACACACACACAGCACTGTGTCAGCCACAGGGCTAGCAGAATGCACTGGCTAGCCATGCTGGAGGATGGAGCAGATGCCCCAGGAGGCCAGGTGCAGTCCTGCCCGTGCCACTCCACAGCCTGGCCCATTCCCCCGGGCTCCACACATGTGGGGAAAGCACCCTCAGCCCCAGTCCCAGCTCAGACATTTCAGAGGGAAGGGACAGTGAAGAAACAGACACCCTTCAGTACAGCTCTGTTAACATAATTTAAGCAGGTTATTTCAGTGAACATACATACTGTTTCAAAGTCACGAACTTGTTTAGAAATATTCCCTTTGCATGCTCCAACCAGAGAAGAGAAGACAGTAAATCTCATCTTAAAACCCAGGCTGCTTCTAACGCTTGTGTTCAGCATTTAGTAGAAACAACTGCTTCTCTTAGGAAACTGGGCTTGATGCATACAAGTGCAGCCTTCTGGGCCTGTGGAGGTGTTGGGGGCTGCCAGGGATCCCTCAGGGCCCTGTGGTGGGGGTGGACAGTGACAGCCCTGGAATGGGACGGCCTGCTTTATCAGTATCAGCAAAAGAATGTGCTGTGCTAGGACGCAGTCTGACTCCAGAAAAGCTGCACATCTGTAAACCGGGCTTTTGTTAGCCCTGAATGAATCTCAGAAAAGACAAAGTATGACTTTTTTCTGGAAGGAAAAATCCTCCAGGTTCACGGGCTGTAGCTTTTTGTCCCAAAGTTCTGGGGACTTGAGAACTGTCACCAAGCGACAAGGAGACTCTGGAAACAGCCAGCCCTCCTCCCAAGTCCTCTCCGGGCTCCCTGGCTCCTGGGTCTCTGTATCTCACCTCATCCCCCTGCCCACGCCCACCCCAGCCCTCCCTGACAGCCCAGGAGCTCAGGTTTCAGCATGGGCAATTGAGTGTGGCCGGAGACACCAGGGGGACAGAGGACACTGGGACCACAGGGACTGAACAGGAAGAAGCGACAAATGCCAGTGTACAGCTTACCTGGCCACTCAGGACCCTGGTCAGTCCATGGAAGGGCCTGAAAGGTCGTGGGCCAGAGGGAAGGCACCCGGCGGGCTCTGTCCTCAGCAGCGCTATGCGGTGAGCTGTGTTGTCCCCAGTCCCCGTCCCAGTGGTGGCTCCCCCACCCACCAGGGCAGGGCTCTGTGTTCCGGCCTGTCCTGAGGGACTTGGGCGGGAGGCGGGGCGGCCACCTCCAAAGAGGCCCATTCAGAGGGCGGCAGCCAGAGCTCTGTCCGAGGAAAGAATCCCGGGATTGTTGGGCTGCCGCTGGCTGTGGCGGGCGGCCTGCCCAGTCAGTGCCTCCAGACAGCCCAGCCCGCCCCACTCACTGCTGCAGTCGGCTTCCTTTTCATTTCTTTTCGTTCTTTCGCCTCCCCCCACTTCAATCTCTTGCAACCTCCCGGCTGAAACCCGGCACAGCTTGGTTTCAGCCCCAGGGCCGGCGTCCCCAAGGCAAAAACAGCAGGACCCACCCACCATGCCCCCAACCTGGCCTTCCAAAGCCAACCCCCATTCCTCTGAGACTCCACACTCACGGCAGAGAGAAGCTTCCAGGAACCAGCCAGAGAGGAAGTGGAAGCCTGAGAAGTCTCAGACAATGAGGATATCCCTGGTCAGGGCTCTCTCCTAGTCCCAGCCGGAGTCTGTACCCCAGTCCTGTCCCTGGCTGGGGCCATCTGCCTCTCATCTGGCCCTGGTCACCAGCCTGGAGGTCGTTCTCTCCATCCCCCGCACAAGGCAGCCCCGGGGACCTTGTAGTGCAAATCCCACCCAGTCACTGCCCTGCCCAAGTCCTGCAGGCTTTCTTCCTGGACACAACGGCCACAGCACCCCAGACCCTGTCTCCGAGCCTAATCCCCCAGCCCTTGGCCTGTCGTTCTACCTGACTGGGAGCCTATTCTGCCAAAAGACTGTTGGCTGCCTCTATGCACTGTATTCCTGCTTCCCCCTTCTCTGCTCAGGCGCTTCCCTCTTCTAAAAGGCCAGCCTTCCAAGCCAACTGGCAAAGCACTCCTATTCATGCTTCAAAGCCCATTTCAAATGACCCCATACTCTTAGAGGGTTTGGGATGCTATCTTTCTCAGTCAAGTGAAAGTGCTCTGTTCTCATGGCCTGAAATCTGATGATCACATAGTCTGCACAGCAGAGCACAGGAGCCTCTGAGACATTACTCAGGCTTATATCATGAGGGGCAGCAAAGAATGGACACTTCCCCTGCCTTCCCCTGTCTCGTGGGTCTGGCAAAGTCCCACACACTCTTCAAATGCTAGTATTGACTTCGCTTCCCCAGAAGGTTCCTCCTGGAACGCCTCCTGTCTTATACCTCTTTAGCACATCGTCTTGCACAGACATGCACTTGCAGTGGGCTTCCAGAGCAGTAGGCACCACTGAGCGCCGAGCCACTGGCCTGCCCACGCCCCTGCCCACGCTCTGGCACATGCATCAACCAAGTGACAGTGAACAGGTAAATGAACAGGAGAGACAGCTTGCCTGGGACCCTCGGGGTCACCTCTCTAAGTTACAGGCCAGGAAGATCCCTGGGACCCTCCTCCCAAAGATCTGAGTAGGCACTTCCTCCCTGGTTGTTTATGTGTCCGCAGGGCAGCAGCTCCTGCAAATGATGCTGTCGGAAATGCCTGACCACAGCCAGAGCAGGCTCGGTGGAGGCAGATAGACAGGTCCTTCCCGTGGCCTGACACTCCCTGAGCAAAGAGGAAGGCGGCATGGGCGGTACAACCCTGGGGGACGGCCAGGCCCAGGAAGGGTAACTGTGATCGGACAACACTCCCAGGGTAGTTCAGAGTGGGGTTCCACAGACATTTAGGAACCTCTGGAGACCTACCAATCCTTCCCTCTTGTCTCTCTGCCCAGCTATAGTGCCAGGCACTAAGTGATTTTGAGGTTGGGCTCCAGGTAGCAGCAAGCCTGCTGGTGAAAAGACACATTTGGAAAAACCCTTCCCTGAAACTCTGCCATCCCCACCCAGAGAGCTGTATCCCTGGGGAGAGGACAGGGCATGGACGTTCCGCACCTCAGCTCTGCCAGGCCACCCACTGCACCTTAGAGAAATCCTGAGACCAAACAGAGGCACACAAGTCAGACACCAGGCAGAGAACAGTTGGCCCCACCGCCGGGCAATGCCAGCCCTCCCGTCACCAACACGAGTGCTGGTCCCATAAGGGTCCCACCACTGGGGCCCCCTCCCTCCCCCAAACATTCTTGGGGTTCAGGCCCTTTGTAGGCCCGACATGCCTGGCTCCCTGGAGAGGCCGTCTCTCTTCTTCTACTTATTTACTGGAAAATAAAACCAACTTTTTTTTTTTTTTTTGAGTTGGAGTCTCACTCTGTCGCCCAGACTGGAGTGCAGTGGCTGCTCCCGGCCACTGCAGCCTCGACCTGCTGGGGTCTGGCGATCCTTCCGCCTCAGCCTTCCAATTAGCTGGAATTACAGGCATGTGCTACCACGCCTGGCTGATTTTTTGATTTTTATTGTAGAGATGAGGTCTCGCTGTCCAGGCGGGTCTCGAACCCGCGGGCTCAGGCAATCCACTCACCTCAGCCTCCCAAAGGCGTGGGATTACAGGCTGAGCCACCGAGCCCGGCTAAAACCAACTTTTATCCAGAACCTTCTCTGTGCTAGATGCTGGGAACATAACGAAGACTGTGCCTTGAAAATGACCTGAGGCTGAGAGAGGGAGACTGAGATACAAATCCCGATCCATATTCCACCTGGAAGCCACGCCAGCCCTTCGAATGCAGTGAGAGCAAGGAAGAGAGAGGGAAAAACAACAGGAGAAAGGGAAGGTGGAGGAAAGGGGAATAGAAGGCTTGATTGCCAGCAGGAATTGAGAGGCAGTGAAGCCAAGCAATGGAGAGGGAGGAGTCAGGGTGCTGAACTGAGGCTTCCAGAGGGAGCACTGATGGCGAAGAGTCTGCCTCAAGGCCTCACGGCCTCAGAGGAGGTGCGCCCTTCCCAAGACACTATCTCATCATGGTTGGATGGAATTCTTCCCCTGCCATGCCTGCCCACCAGCCACATGGGTCCTATGGGGCCACGTCCCACCACCTCCCACACCTCTACCCCACCAGGTAACAGCAAGCCGTACGTGTCCAAGCAAGGAAGCAAAACTCAGGACCAGTCCTACTCCTAGCCATCAGGTGATCTGCAGGACTGGGTGTATGACGAAGAAAAGGCAATCTGGATGCTTTGCGTGTAAGCTGCTTCAGAGATGGGGTACCACTCGTGCAAACAGTGGGTCTCTCTGCCACACATAGGCAGCTGTGGGAGGCTTGGGAGGGAGCAGTCAGAGTGAACCACGGGTTCTTCTTCAGCACCAGGCTCTGCTCCAATAAAGCAAAACTAACAGGGATCTTAGAATGCCCCAAATGGCCAGGCACAGCAGTCTGAGGACCTCAGTTTACTCTAGCGTACTTCTCCTCTTTTCCTGAGAATTATCTGCTGGTCAGCACCCCAGGGGAGCTCTACTCTGGGATGCTGGAGACCCAAGCAGAATGCTCATTTATGCTTTTGCAGAGAAGTCACTAACACAACACAAAAAACAAGGCCCGCCACAACCTCAGTTATACTAAGACTTGACAGTAGCCCGATCTCATGCTCCTCGGGGAAAAAGCAAACTCCAACAAGCCGCTTCCATGGTCCCTCTGCTCTCAGTGTCCCAGTGTGACACTGAGACATGAGGGGACCCCACAGTGCCCGCAGGAGCACTGGGTTGGCCCTGGAGTATCAGAAAGTTTTCCTTTTTTCCAAATGATAGAATTCTCCGTTGCCCAGCTTTCAGGATTTTTGTAAACTTGCTCATTTGTCCTTTTCTACATGTGTGATGAACACCTAAATCTACACCTAACGACGAATCTGTGCACACATGATGCCTGTATGCCAGATAACATGCATGTATATCATATCACTAATTCTAACAGGGTTCAGACAAAGTCGGGTACTTCTTGGCCTAAGTGGGATGGGCTGGCCAATGCCTCTCTGTTGAGGAAGCACCATAAACTGGGGACCCCAGGTCCCCTGTTAGCACCCCCAAGGGCTCTGACTGGGCAGGCCCCAGCCAATAACAAACATTGAGAGACAGATGGCAGGTTCAATCTTCAGGTCGCTCAGTGACTCAAGACATCTGGCCCTTCAAGTCTCAGGATCCCAAATCCAAGCATGTTGGCCAGGGATGCTCGCCTGAGGACTGGGGCAACAGGGACTCCAGTAAAAACTCCTGGGCATTTCACCTCTGATATCTGATGCTGTCTGACACCACCACAGGGCAGGCTGCTGTCTACAGGGGACTGGGTGGGGGGATGGACGGCATGGGGTGGAGGAAAGGGGTTTGGAGGGAAGTGAAAAAGGCAAAGGCATAGGGTGAATGTTCCGATAAGGAAACATCCTTGCGTGCTGTATATGCTGGGGTTTCACAAGCCTTTGCTTCCCAGCTGTTCCCAGTTCTCAGACGCATCCTGCTGGGCCAAACGGCTCTTTCCTGTTCAGAGCAGTGAGAAGACAAACCCAGACCCAAGCAGGGGATTCTTGATGCCACGCCAGCCTCAGGCCACTGTGGGAGGGACCCTGGCCTGTGGGCTGCTCCAGGCCCAAGGCTGCCTCAGTCCTGGGATGGAGTGCAATTCTGATGAACAGTGGGGCTTGGGAAATGATTCAGTGGAAGTACGTTGTGAGTTGAAAAACTAAATTTCAAGACACATTTTTGTTATAGTACCATATGTAGAGCCAAAATCCACCTTCATTTTTAAGAGACTGGCCCCCAGCACCATGCAGAGTATATGCATTCTGATTTTGCTTAAATTTAAGATGTTTTGGCAGGGTGCAGTGGTTCACGCCTATCATCCAAACACTTTGGGAGGCTGAGGCAGGATTGCTTAAGTCCAGGAGTTTGAGACAAGCTTGGGCAAGATAGCAAGACCCCATTCTCTACAAAAAATAGAAAACAATAGCCCGCTGTGGTGGCATGCATCTAGAGTCAGAGGTACTTGGGAGACTGAGGCAGGAGGATTGCCTGAGCCCAGGAGGTGGAGACTGTGTGATAAGCTGTGATCGTGCCTGAATGACAGAGTGAGACCTCGACTCAAAAAAGAAACGAAAAGATGTTTTAAGATGTCACGCAACTTGCACAAGATCACAGAGCTGCAGAGTGGCAGGGCCTGAGTCACATCTGTCACCACGCACAGGGGCATCCTGCAGGTCTCAGAATCACGATAAGAGTAAAATCCTGCTGGCAGAACTTCAGAATAATTTCTACACGCTGAGGCTGAAGAACCACTGGGAGGGGGTAGGGAGATGAGCTCACAACTTTAGAAAAGCAAAGATTCCTCCAAACCCAAAGCAAGGAAACAAGAGAGCATTCAGCGTGGTCAAGAAGCCTTCTGGATTACATGGGGACACTTCCAAATTGGCCTGCCTGTGGTTGAGGTGTCAGGACAGAATGCCATCTCTTTTTTTTTGAGCTTCATCCCCTCAAATGAATTCGTGCTCTCATCTCAACAGACTCCGAAGGACACGTTCTCAGGCCAGCGCCTCGCACTGACCTCCACAAACCCAGCATTGGTGTTTACTTTTAAATATATTTAGAAGCAGTCAACTCTCCTTTCTTCATGCTGTTAATCCGGGCGGGGGTGGAGGGAAGTTGTGATATTTGCTAATCCTCACCAGTCATGTGGGGTCACCATGCACTAGTGTACATTCTTTGGCACAAATCAAATGCAAAGATATTGAGGGCATGTTTCCACACACATCTATGCCTCTACACATTTACGTAGGCTGTGTACCTAAATATAAACACACGTAGAAATCCACATATACATGCATGTGCTTTTTAGGTTCTAAACATTCAAAGTAAACAAGGGTCTCTGTTCACGTCACACATGTTCACACTCAGTACCTGCTTCTGTCCCTATTATAAACACTCTCATGAAAAGTTCCCAAGAATTCCAAAGAAAAGAGAGTTGGGTACAGGAAGAAAAGGGGAAGGCTGGTAAAAGCATTTTATAATTTGTCAGGCCTTGAAGGATTTTAATTATTTAAATAAAAATAAAGCATCACATCAAAATAACTTCTGTCTCTATCACCTTCCCTTCCTCTTTCTGGCTCTGTTTTCTGTCTGTCTCTCCATAAGACATCCCAGGATACTCCTTTTCTTCTTTCCTCTGGAAAACGTCATGGCTCTTCGAATCCTACCATATTCAAAGGCTCCACGTGGTGCCAACCAAACTCATGTCTCCTCTCTTGAGCCAATGATACAAACTTTGCAAGTTGTCATTCTTTGTCAGTCTCATGCACGTGAACTTGAATGGAAGTTCAGACTTTCCATAAACTTCAGAACAACAGAGAGAAGGGACTGCATGTTGGGAGGCCAGGACACTGAAATGACCATGCCCTACTCTCTAAAACAACTGAACACCAAATAGAAGTTGCAAGATGCACAAAGACATTCTCTTGAAGTAAACTAACATTAACTGTTAATCATTTTAATTGAAGCCAAAGGTTGCCAAAAGCTCTCTAAATACCATTTGTAAAACCGTTGTGTGATGGAAATGTTCTGGAACTACATAGAGGTGATGTAAGACCATCACTACTGTGAATGTACCAAATGCCACTGAATTGTTCACTTTAAAATGGCTAATGTCAGTAGTTGAGGGAAGCTGCCAGGGGAGGGAGTGGCACACCTCATCAACAAGGGTACCTGCATAATGAACATTTGTATACCTAACCCTGAATTGTGCCTCACATCTCTAAAATTAAAATATATATATACTTATATATATATACAGTATAAAATGGTTAATGTTACGTTATGTGAGTTTTCACTGCAACTAAAAAGAATTATTATGGAATAGTTTGGCAGCTGAGATCTATCAGATACATGAAAATTTTTAAAGGAAACATTTCCTTGTGGTTTTCTTTTTCATTTATTTTGAAAATATCATCAAGGTTAAGTAACAGATAAGAAACAACAGAATAATTTATACCTTACATTTCATAATTTTCTCTATTCTTTGCCTTTATGGGGATTGAGATGAAATGACCCCTTTGCTCACATATTTATGAATATTTTCATTTTCAAGACAAGCATTTCCTTGTGAGGCTCACATCTGGAATTTCTGAGAAGTCCAAGGATGCTGGCCTGCAGCCCATGTGTTTTCTGGGATACAGTGCTGCCATGTGGGTGACGCCATTCCAGGCTTATGCTCAAGGATCCCAGACAGGTTAGATCTGGTTGGACCCCATCCTCATGAAGCTGGGGGTCCTATGTCAGACAGGAAAAAGACCCGCAAGGGACCCTCAACGCATGGCCCTGGCTGTTCTCCCAGTGCCTACAGCCAGTTGTTCTGCCACGTCCCATCCTGTCCCTAGTCTCCTTCTTGCTATCGCAACCTCTTTTAAATTATAACATACCCCTGGGATAATTAAATGGCATTTAAATTCATACTTGCACATTAATTATGTGAGTAAATATTTAAATATCCATCACTTTCCCAGAGTAGATGCCATCATTTAAAAGACAGCACACTGGGCACAAGCATATGAGACAGGGCACATGTCTGGGAAGAGCAGGATTCCTTGGGCTCAGACCCATGGGGGAACAGGCGCCCAGAGACTTTCTCTGCCCCCAGACCATGCTCTGCAATATCTACGCCTCTGTCATTGGCTCCCTCAGCTCAGGAAATCGCCCTTCTTATGGCTGCTTGTTCTCTACTAACAGTAATGGTGTCCACAACATGTTGAATATCTAGGCCAGGTGTCTGAGCTACACAGCCTAGTTCAATCTTCCCAAAGAGCCACATGTGGCAGGGATGAGGACTGTGGTATGGGATGGGAAAACAGAGCTTGGAGAGGTACCGAGACCTGCCTGAGCTCACCAAGTTAGGAAGCATCAGAGCCAAGGTGTGTTTACATCCAGCATCTGACCAGTGAGAGATGACTGTCAGGAGAGGAACCACAGACACCACACTGCCACATCCATCCAGGCGCCCTTGTCTGCCGAGTCACTTGGGACAGCAGTTTCTAATGGCAGGATGTCATGAGAACAGAGACTGCTTGAGCCTGGCAATCAGAATAGAACCCAGATGCTGGATGCTGAAAACCTTTCAAATTATGTCAATGTCAGAATGCAAAGCAATATGTTTGATCACTGTAGGTTCTGTTCTTCTTGACTAGTTAACTAACAACCAAGAAAATAGAAAAAAGGCAGTACAATTGTTACTGTCTGGGGTGACAGAAGTGCTTGAGAAAGGGATGGGTCAATTCCTAGCATTTGCCAAATACTGTGGTGTAAACATACTCCTGCTTGGCAGATCCCAAGCTATCGAGGTGCTGTTAAACAGCTCACAAAATTCCTCACACTTCAACAACTGGCCCTCGGGTACCAGCAGCTTCTGGCAGGCCCTGGTCTCAGGTATTCATTCCCCTTGACTCTTGCTCTTCATGGTATAGGGAAAAGCTCCTTTGATTCATCCATCTATTAATAAATCTAGGGAGGTTTTGCTTTGCTTTTCGTGTATTCTGTTTATTGTTTATTGCAGGGCTGCCTGTTTGTGGGAACAGTGGGTACAGGATGCCTGTGGCAAGGGCAGGCCCTGGCAGGCTCCCAGGCTACCCTGCACCGGAGCCTTACGGCTAAACTAAGTGCCCACAGGACCTAGAAGGAAACACACAGAGGAACACATGAGACCCGGGAGGAAGGCGAGGGCTGCATTCAGAGGTGTCTTACGGGGTTAGCCTGCCTATCAATGGGCATATCCTCCTTGACCAAACTTGAGCCAGGCTCCTCAATCTTGGTCTTCCACGTTGTCCTTGGTGAGCTCAGTTTTAGCAAGAATCCTGCTTCATCACCTGCAGTACTTGGTATCTCATCACCCTTCCTATCTGACCAAGCTCTCAGTCCTCTTCTTTCCTGTCTAAGCCTTTGGCCTGCCTTTAGTAGGAGTCCTGTTAGACCAGTTTAGCAAGATCCCCCCATACACGATGTCTTCCCTTAGTGATTTTCTACCCACCAACCCTCTCTCTGTCTCTGCCCTTAGTGATTTTCTACCCACCAACCCTCTCTCTGTCTCTGCTCCTTGGCTGTCTTGGCTGCATTTGGAGCTGAGCTCAATTGGTCCTCCTACTGCAATAGAATTGAATAAAATCTGTCCTCATTGCCTTCAACTAGTGTCCAGCTCTGTTTCCCTTGGACACCTGTCCTGCTGGTCGTCTGAAAAATAACCTGACACATTGGGTCTTTTGTTAACTAAGCAGGCACAAAGTTGTTTAATGAAGTGAGATGTACAAAGATATTTTACGTTGATAGTGTTATACTAAATGCACACTAAGAAAAAGTCAGAACAAAATTTAGACAATAATGATAACAGCAACATTAAACCAGGGTCATCAAATCCGTTGTATTAAGGCCAGGTGACTGCACCACTGTAATCTTGCATGAATGCTCTCATTTCCTCTCTTTTCTGAAACCATTCTGGTCTGAGCTACTCTGTCCCACTCTCCCCCACCCCTAATGCCAGCTCCCACTGCTGTTCTGCAAGCAGCCACAGGGATGCGTGAAAATGCAAACCTGAGCTGACAGCTAAACTCTGATCTTTCTCTTCTCTCGCCCAAATTCCTAACTATGGGGCCTGGTGAGTCATGCCCTACAAACCATAAAGTCTCATCAGATGGGTTTTTATTAAGCCTATGTAATATGGCTTACTTTATAACTGACTCTGGCATAGCATCACATAACAGACAAAGAAGGGAATAATAAATATCTTATGACCTTGCAAAACTGTCTCTAGGGAAAATTTGTATCTGCATAGAATCTCCTTCCTGGGGATTCCCAGGAGGGCCAGACATTTGCTATCTCTCTAAGACTGCCACCTATAAGGCTTCGTTGGCCCTATCTCAAGTCATCATTTCTTTTACTGATTTCAAAATTCTTTAGACAGAGCTTAACTATTTCTACTAATTGCCAATCAAAAAACATTTGAATCCACCTATGACCTGCAAGCCCCCACCCAGAGATGTTCTGACTTCCTGGGCCAAACCACTGTGAGCTCACATGTATTGATTTACTTACTGCTTCTCATTTCTGTCTCCTTAAAAATGTACCAGGCTAAGCTATCATTCAACCGTTTTGGGCACATGTTCTCAGGATGACTTGGGACTGTGCTACAGGCCTGGGTCACTCATATTTGAGTCAGAATAAACCTTTAAAAATATTATACAGAGTCTGGCATTTTTTGTCAAAGGAGCAGTCACCTCCCCATCTTAAGGCTTGGTAATAACCTGGCATTGCTTGTAGATGCCACACCACCACCACTTCCTGAAAACTATAGAGAATGGCCCCTGGCCTGTCAGCCTGCCTGGTCTTCCACTCCACCACTCCCCTGCAGTCCACTGGTCTCTAATCTGTCTAGGCTGCACATGCCACAGGGCCTCTGTACCCACGAGTCGCTACCCCAACCTTCTCTGACCTCACCAAGTGAAAAACCAAGACCCACTGGCATAGTGCACACAGTCCTCCCCTGAGGTCTTCTCCCCTTTGTGGGATTGGATCCCATGCCCACCCTGCCAGCTGCACTTCCACTGGGCAGAGCTGGGCCTCTCTGGGATCACGGGGCCTAACAGAGCACCTGGAAGTGGAAATGTTCAAACAGGTGTGGGCAACAATGGGGTTTAACCAACACTAAATATTCCTTTACTTTACATTTTAATATTTTGCTATAAAAAATCCCAAACTAATACAAAAGTAGGAAGAATCCTATAATGAACTTCCATGTAAACTACTCTCAATTCACAGTCACTGCTGTTGGAACAATGCCCACATCATTTCTCCCAATGATATTTTTAAATTTCGAAATAATTCCCTGAACTTTTTATCCACTGTTCCCTAATAGTAGCACCTTGATTACGGTGGCTGATGAGAGGTTGCTGGAGTGTTTTTCTCCTACAGAGAACCAAGATAGAGTTTTCTCAGCACCCAGAGAGGAACAGGACCAGCAGCATACCCCGTGACTTATCAAGAAAGTGATAAAAGAGAAAAATCCACCAACCTGGGCCGGAACTCATCAGACTCTTCTCTGGACCATGGCACAGATTACCAGCAGCCTCTGGACGCAGTGGGGAAGGCAAGTGAGAGGAATTCAGGAGTTCTGTGCTCCTGCTGTGGACTGGAGAGCCCCCTGGGCTTTACAGACTCCAGTCGCTCATGGAAAGCTACATTACCCACAACTATGTTCTGCTGAAACCCATGTGGATTGGGGGGGTGGTGGCGTGAGCAGTTCCAGTCTCCAGATCCCAGGAACTCAACTCTTGTGGGTGGCTGCTTTCTAGCTGGCCTGGGAGGAGATGAGCCCCAAGTGCAAACTCCACAGTGGCAGACAGTTCCCAGTAAGGCAGCCAGCTGTGGAAACACCTGAGACACCCGAGGTTCCGAGGCCCTGAGGTCAGCGGCATTTTGACATTCAGATTACTGAGTGCCTGAGGCTAAGGCGGGGAGGCAGGACTCGTTGCCATGGTAACCTTCCACATCCCATGTAAACTCTTCTGTGCCTTCCCTGCTCTACAGCCTTCCTCCAGGGGCCTGAGACTCCCTCCTAATCTCCACTGGGGTAGCCAAGAGTGCACACAGACGGGCTGCTGCGGCTCCTCCCCCTCCACGCTCCTCAAAACAGAGACCTCGGGTCACCTGCTGAGCCTCACCCTCTGCCTAGGTTGGCTGGGCACGCCCTTGGAGCAGCACAAGCCAAGGAGAAAGCCCATAGCTGCCATTGCAGCTTTCTCCCACCAGCGCCACCTCCTGGCGGGAGGCCAACAGCACAGTCCACCACATCTGGTGGCCAGATTCCAGACTCCAGCTAACACCACTTGCCAACCACTCCAGCCATTCAGGATGCCAAGAGCCAGTGCAGAAACCCAGCACAGGACTGTCATAGCTGGCAATTGAGGAACTCGCCACATCAAGGCTATCTTACAACCAAGGGATCCCTACAGTGTCTACGTCAGCCCTTGCCAACCTCAGATAAGAACTAGTCTACTCAAATGAGAAGGAACCAGAGAGATAATTCTAACTATTAAAAAAAAACAGAGTTCTCCAGCACCCCCAAAAGATCACACTAATTCTTCAGCAATGGACCCTAACCAAAATGAAATCTTAAAAATTCCACACACAGAATTTAAAAAGTTGATTATAAAATTGCTCAATGAGCTTCAGGAGAAAGTTCAAAACCACCACAAAGAAATTTTTAAAACTATTCGGGACATGAATAAAAAATTCTTCCAAAAGATAGATCTACCTTAAAAATATATATATTAGCTGAAATTCTGGAAATGAAGAAAGCATTTAGGGAGGTACAAAATGCAGTGGAAAGTTTTAACAGTAGACTAGAACAAACAGAAGAAAGGATCTCAGAACTTGAAGACAAGGCATTTGAATTATCCCAATCATCCAACAATAAAGAAAATAGAAACAAGAAAACAAAACAAAGTCTCCAAGAAATGTAGGATTATGCAAAACATCCAACCATAAGAATCATAGGTGTTCGTGAGGAAGAAGAGAAAGTAACAGATTTGGAAAACTTATTTGAGGGAATAATGGAGGATAACTTCCCTGGCCTTTCCAGAGATCTAAATATCCAGATACAAGAAGTCCAAAGAACTCCCAGAAGATTCACTGCAAAAAAAAGTCATCCAAAAGGCATATAATCATCAGGTTATGCAAAGTTAATGGGAGGAAAATAATTTTAAAAGCATGAGGCAAAAGCATCAAATAACTTGCAAAGGTAAACCTATCAGACTAACAAAAGCAGCCCTACAAGCCAGAAGGGATTGGAACCCCATCTTCAATCTCCTCAAACAGAATAACAGTCAGCCAAGGATTTTGTATCTTGCAAGACTAAGTTTCATAAATGAAGGCAAAATAAAGCCTCTCTCAGAAAAGCAAACGCTGAGGGAATTTGTCACCACTAGTCTGGCTCTACAAGAAATACTCAATGGAGTTCTAAAAACAAGAGGTTGAAATACAGTAGAAAAACGCTGGAAATTATAAAGTTCACAGGTCTTATGGAATACCAACACAATAGATAAAATAAGTAAATAAATAAAGCAACCAATGTGATGAATGAAATAGTACCTTACATATCATTATTAACTCTGAGTGTTAATGGTCTCAATGCCCTACTAAAAAGAAACAAAATGGCAAAACGGATTTTTTAAAAAACCCACAATCCAATCCAAATATCTGCTGTCTTAAAGAGTACCACTTAACACACAGAGATTCCTATCAAACTTTTAAAACAGGGGGCCAGTTCACTGTCCCTCAGAGCGTTGGAGGGGCGGACTATAGTTTAAAAAAAAAACTATGAACAAATTCCTTTTTCTTTTTT
>NW_007250687.1:64753-66723 GCF_000164805.1 Carlito syrichta
TTAAACTATAGCCCACCCCTCCAACGGTCTGAGGACAGTGAACTGGCCCCCAGTTTTAAAAGTTTGAGGACCCCTGCTATAGACTTATGGTCAGACCTGAAAATAAATCCTAGAAGAAAACCTAGGAAAAACTTTTCTGGACGTCAGTCTAGGCAAATAACGTATGCCCAAAATCCCAAAAGCAAATACAACAAAAACAAACATAAATAAATGAGACTTAATGAAACTAAAAAGTGTCTGCACAGTAAAAGAAATATTTAACAAAACAAACAGGCAACCTACAGAATGGGAGAAGATATTTGCAAATTATATATCTGAAATAGGTCTAATATCCAGACTCTATAAAGAACTCAAAATAAATCAGCAAGAAAAAAGCAAATAACCCCAATAAAAAGTGAGTAATTGATGTGAACAGACATCTCTCAAAAGAAGATATACAAATGCCAAAAAACATGTTAAAAATTTTTGAAAATCATTAGATATCAGAGAAATGCAAATTAAAATCACAGTAGTCAGAATGGCCATTTTCCCAACACTTCTGGAGGCTAAGGTGGGAATATCACCTGAGGCCAGGAGTTTGAGACCAACCTGGCCAATGTAGCAAGACCTCATCTCTACAAAACAAAACAAAAAAACCTCAAAGAACTAAAAGTATATCTACCATTTGACCCAGCAATCCCACAACGAGGTATCTACCTAAAGGAACAGAGGTTGTTATATAAAAGACACCTGCACTTGCATGTCCATTGCAGCACAATTCACAGTTGCAAAGATGTGGAATCAACCTAAATGCCCATCAACTGATCAGTGGATAATGATAATGTGGGATAGATGCACCATGAACAACCATTCAACCATCAAAAAGAATGAAATAATGTCTTTTGTAGAAACCTGAATGGAATTAGAGAACATCATCCTACGCGAATTAACACAGGAACAGAAAACCAAACACTGCATGTTCTCATTTATAAGTGGGAACTAAACTAAGGATCTGCAAAGGCATAGAGGATGATACAATGGACAGTGGAGACTCAGAAGAGGGGAGGGTGGAAGGAGAGGAGGAAGGAAAAATCACCTATCGGGTACAATGTGCACAGGTGGGGGTGGTAGGTACACTTAAAGCCCAGACTTCTTCACCACTATGCAACCATGTAACCAAAAACTATCTGTACCCCCTAAAGCTATTGAAGTAAAGAAAAATATTAGTATCTCGCAAAACTACATCCAGATGTTGATGTCAATATAGGTAGAACACAGAACATTCCATCAGCATCACATCCCTTTCACACCTGCCCCTCCTAACCTTTGCAAACACTAATCTGTTCGCCAAGTCTCAAAGTTCACCTTGTAAAAAATGTGATCTATACGGAATCATACACTATGTAAACTTTGGGCATTGACTCTTCTCACTCAACCTCATGCTCTGGAGACCTGTTCAGGTTGTTACACGTATCAATAATTCATTTCTTTTTGCTGCTGGATAGTAGTCCATGGTTTTGATATACTGCAACTTGTTTAACCACTCTCCTGCTGAAGGACATATTCAGTTTGGAGCTACCAAAAACATTTGTGTACAGGTTTTTCACGTGAACATAAGCCTATTTCTCTGGGATAAATGCCCAGGAATGCAACCAAAGTCATACAGCAGATGCATGTTTCATTTTTTTGTTTTTTGTTTTTAAGAAACTGCCCAATTGTTTTCCAGAGTGGCTTCACCATTTGATCAGTTTCACCAGCAATGTATGAGGGGCCAGTTTTTCCACATCCTCACAACATTTGGCATTTACACTATTTTTCTTTTAGCCATTCTGATAGTGATAACTCATTGTGATTTTAATTTATATTTCCCTAATGGTTAATGATGTTGAGTATCTTTATGTGCTCATATGCCATCTCAAGCTCCTCTTTGGTGACATGTCTCTTCCTGTCTTTGGCCCATTTTCTTTGTTTTCCTTTTTTTTTTTTTTTTT